>NW_009623590.1:21967-61175 GCF_000690535.1 Cariama cristata
GGGTTCACAACTTTCAGAGGTGACAGAAGCTTTTGAGATGATGGTGACTGGCTTCCTTACTGGTAGTGGGTTTCAGATGTGTCTGATCCAGTTAGACTGAGGCCATTGCTGACTTAAATTTATAGAGCCAGTTGGAAAGAATTACTGTAGACAGATTTTAATGTTGAGTCACTCTTTTAGCACCCATCTTGAATTACGCATATTTGATAGGAGGAAGGTGTACAAAGAGACAAGGGGAAGTTCTCTCAGCTTTATGTAGCACAGGCAAACTAAGCGCAATACAGATGTAGGAACTACCTGTAAATTCTTTCAGATACAATTAGCTTTCTGTGTAAGTAGCTAATATAGGTGTTACATAGGCATAAGCACTCATGAGGAGGCCTGTGTAGTTCTGAAAGGAAGGACCATGATTTTCAATGAAATATCAGATAGGTTTTTTGGGGCAGTTCTCTGTTGTAATGTTTTTCATTCTAAAGATGAAATCCCAGCTGCTTCATCAATAGCAAAGCTCCTGTCCATCACACTAGAGATGAAGTTTTATTTGAGAAATCTGTCATTTGGAGACAACCTTTCATAAAGATAAAAACATCCTCAACTACAACTTTCCTGTTATTTCCAAGTTATATTAAAAGCTTGTAAAAATCATATAGCACTGGCATTGCTATCATAAGGTAACTAGACAGTCCTGTAGGGTATTTCATAACAAAAATTCTCTGTTTGCCAGCTCCTGCCACAGCTGTTAATATTATCACCTTTTTTAATTATTTTTTTTTTTTCTTTCTCCCACTGGTCTTTAAGTAATGTGCTTCTCTGTTGCACCTTCAAATTAAAGTCCATAAGGTAAAGCACACTAGAGTTTTAAATGTTCTCCTGCCATGCTTGCTGGATACACTCTGTTCTGATCAGAGACCAAAAGCGATGATGCCAACTGTCTTGGCAGGCTTTTCTCAGCCATGTGTGATTACATGTGGATTTAAATTTTCTTTACTTTCTGAAAGAATGTATCTGACCAATATTAAATTGAAGTAGGAGGTGTTAAATCTTATGGAAAATTTCAGCCACTTCTATTTTGATACATTTGTGTGCAATATGAAAATAAAATACCTTTTGAAAGAAGCAATAATTACTTAGTTTTAAGTTTGGAAAGATATACCTTTCCAAATGTATGTAAAAGGGAATATATCTACAGGAAACAAATTTGAAGCTAGTACTCATGATTATTAAACCCCCCATGCCCCCTTTTTTATGATACCTGGCTCCCAAAGTGTAAAATTTTTATTTTTAAAGGAGTTAACCAGATATATGTACAAGACAAGCAATCTCTATATGAATTCTCATATCACGTGAATTCTTATGCCATCTGCTATCCGTTTCCTTACAGCTGTCCTTTGTTTCTTGCTATTCTTGTCAAGGAGTCCTAAAACCCAGCACTCAGATAGCCCTTACTCACCTGAGTAATCCACTTGGGGGCATAAATATATTTTTGAAGGATTTAGCTTTTAAATTTTGACTGCTGGGAAGAAGAGCTTTTGGGATTTGTGGGGTTTTTTTGTTTTGTTTTATTTTGTCTAATGAGAACACTTTTCCAAATATTAAGAGCTGTGCATAAAGAGTTGCTGTGAATAAGGCTTTTTTTACTTTAAGCATGTTCTTTGTGGTGTCTCACGTAAGTTACAAGGATTTCCTTTGTCTCCTCTCTTTTTATAACACGCAGTGTGATTAAGGATTCAGTACAAATAAAGAGGTTGTGGTATGACTTAGAATTTATTGCATTTATTAAAGTATTCGAAACTCAAACTTTTCAAAATAGTGATATCAATTTCAGATGTTTAAGGGGATAAGTACCTAGTAAGGATTTAGAGTAAGGTTGATTGAGGAAGTAAATCTACTTTCTGAATGTCTACAAAGAAAGAATCAAACGAGAAATTCAGTATCAAAAACATCAAAGACAATAATGCAGTTGCTTTCATCTCCAATGTGTGCTTGCACTTCAAAGAAAAGCAAAATGCTCACCCTTCCGCCAGTACCCCCGAAGGAGGATGAGCCTATAGTTGGAGATAAGTCTCCATCACTTCTTTGAGAGAACAGGGAAAATAGGAGTAAAATTTTGCACAGAAAAAAGCAACTTTACACTATTTCTTGCACTGTAAGGGTTATATCATAGGACATTTCCTGCACTCAAGAATCCTCATTTCATTAATATATGCAAGTAATTATGTACCCCTCAAACCCTGCTGCTCACTCAAAAATTTTATTTCCTTTGTTTATCTCTGAAATCTAAGGATAAGGCAGTGTTCTCTGAGGTAAAGTAATATGCTTCATCCTAATTATCGCTTTTGCAAAATGTGCTGATTACACACATTTGAACATGTACATTTGCTCACTCATATCCTCCCATACTTTTTATCTTGGAATTGATGATATTAGATTCAGTTATATAAAGTCATTTTGTATTACAATTGTGTGAGGGACATGTTCGGTTACTCTAGCACTGTGAGGAGAGGGAGAGAGGTAAATCAACCCGTAACGCCTGTCTAAACAGTTTGCTGTGAAACCAGCAAGTTTTAGGGCTGACCATGCTATAGAAAATCATGCATGTAATGATTCCCCAAATTCAGGTACCTGATTCAGCTCTCTTGATTGTCAGTGAAAATCCGGTCCAAAAACAATCCCCAGAAATTAACAGGGAAAAAAAAATCAGGACATTTCCCTTCTGTACTTGCTTGGGGGAATTTTATTTTTCAGGCAAAGGTTATTGCTGAAGATGTGCAGTAAACTGAAAGCATAAAAATATCATAACTTTTATTTCTTTGAGTGAGAACAGGTTTAAAATGGTTGTTGAAATGAGACCAAATCCAGTTTGGGCTTTTTCTCCATGCTGCTTTAGCTCAGTTTCAAAGCTATCACTGATCAGGAAGCTTGACAGGCACAGTGTTTGCAAATCCTCACCAATGAGCAGTAACAAGATTTAAAAGTGAAACCTCTGAATAGAGCCAGTTTGCTCAGTCAGCTTTAAAAATTCAGTTATTTAACCATCTGCAAGCTAGACTTATTTTCTTTTTGTCTATCAGATCTAAATCCTACACAAACAGGAGAGTCAGAGCCTAGTGAATATCATGACATAAAATAATAGTCCACACATTCACAGGTTTTTTCATAACATACCAATCAACTGAAAAGGGATTCATAAAGTGGTAAACTGAAGAGGTTGCTTTTACACGAGGGTCCATAGGAATATAAATATTTGGAAGTCACTTTAATAGGGAAATATATGTTTGGCCTTTGTTCCTTGTCCTTCTGTGGCAATGAATAGACAAGAAGTTTAATCATTAGGCTTTAACATTCTGCTTGTGCATGGCCTGAACTGAAACCTTGTAGTCTGATTGCCAAACCAGTGAGTCAAGCTGCAAATAAGGTGGCAATTTTCAAGACTGAATTACAGAATTACAGTAATAAACAGGCCTTTAAGCACAGTAGGGCTTCTGTGTCATATTTAAGTCACTGGTAGATTTTAGTATTTTGACAATGATGATTCTGCGCCCCCACCCCGAGATCATTCCTCAGTTAGGGATCCAGGAAACTTCTGAGAGTTTCAAGTATCAAATCATTCACCTAACTGTGGTGCCATTTCTGAAAGAACAGAGAGCAGAACTCAGAACAGTATTGATAAGAACTCTTGTATAGTGCTGACATATTTTGTTAGGTGCTCTTGCTGTTGCGTGAATGCATGGATACGTAGATGTATTTAATATTAATCAGGTTATCTCATGAGATGAACCGTAATGACCAACTGTCACAGTGGCATCATTTCAAGCAGCAGCTGGAAATGTTATTTCTATGACTGTTTGGACCTGTTTTGCAAGAGAGAAGGAATCTATTGTTTCCTTTCCCGCAAACTTGCTGCTTATGGGCATTTGCATTCTGCCTAGAAAGAACAAGAAGGTATTAATTCACTTTTTAGTCTATGAATTTTTCTAGTTTCTTCTGCACAGGTGAGACTATGGAATTTCTTCATTTGGATACTGTAGTTTTATATCATTACAGTTTAGATTATATTCTAGTTCAGGTAGTATGGGGTTATACAGCACCAGTCCATATGGTAATCAGGTGTAATTAGCTGGAGAATTATCATGAGACTGAGGTATATGGAAACAGCAAGGTCGTCAAGAATGGCATTGAATGATGAACAGTAATAGAAATGTACTGATGCTTGTTAAACTGTTGTAACCAGTTCAAAAGCAATCTTTTAAGAACAGATTTTTTTAAAGTTGTGATGTAGTGCTGTTAGGTTGTTTTCCTGAGATTTTCTGGTATAGAGTTAAGGATTTCTGAATATATTGAAATCAAGAAGGAGCATGCTATTTATATTCTTACTCACACAATGGTCTTAATTTCTTTCACATCCTATGAACTAGTTCTTTGTAAGAGTTATTTTGATAGTAACCTAGAATTTCTTCATTTTCAAAATGGCCTTTTAAATCAAGTCTTTAATCTCATTGTGATTCAGGTATTTGTACATATATGTGTGTGTCTCTCTGTACATGTGTGTGTGTATATATATATAAATACCTCTCATGTGTATATTAGCTATGCATGTATCCAAGTATTTCATACAGAGGTAATGAAATACCTATATAGGTATGTGCACGTATTGTATCATATAGTAAATGTGCCTACGTTGCTTAGAGTTTTAGCCTGCTGTGAAGGTAGACAAAATACATGAGTTTTTCCTTAAACAGCTTTTTCTTCCTCTGTTACATGTGTGTACTTTTCTGGATATGCTTTCTGAAACATAATGATATAGTTATGGCACGATTCTTTAATGTCTGGAGCAAATTGATGACAGTCTGTCAAGTCAACCCTCAATATTTTAAACTTTCCAAAACTGAAGTTTTTTTCTTTTTTGTAACAGAGGAATACAAATTCACTGTCTCATCCATCAGAGATCCTTTTTTCAAGAACAGTCAAAATGTGATGAGTTCCTCTTCAAGAGAAAGAAGAGAAATTTTGATACTTGTAATCACGTGTGCTCAGTGAAAACATATGTTTGTTTGTAAAATGTATGTACCGTGCAAAACTCTGCTCTTTACTAGAAGAGATTAAGTAGCTTATGTATCCTATCCAGAAAGAAAGACGTTTCAACAAGTCCAAAATAGATCACGAAGGTCTGGTAGGGAAACGCACAAATGGGTGTAGAATTGGTGGCCGGACTCAGAGTCTTCAGAGGTCCCAGCTGTCCCTCGGCAGGCGTGCTATTCCAAAACTCTGCTTCTCTGCAAAGTGTAGGTCCAAGAATGCTGTTCAGTTCTTTCAGCCCTGTTGAATCTCCAGTTACAGAAGAAAGCAGGTAAACACACATCAGTCTTGAGAAACCCCTGTTTCCTTGGAGAACTGGTGCAACGATGAAAGAGATGAAACAAGCGCTCTTAATTCTGTTTTCTGAAAACAAAATTCCACAGAAAGTTTATATTTTATAATTAAATGAAAGCTGGTTCTACTGCCAACCATGAAGCGTTGTTCTTTCCTGAATATCTGAAGAGCTACATTTAGAAAGTATAATGGAAGAGGCAATATTAAAGATATTAGATTTTCCATTTTTATTTGTTGTTAAAATACTTTAGAGGAACATTGTGGTTTGTAGCTTATCTGTATATCAGTGTGCAAAAGAAACTACTACACTTCTGATATAAATTTAAATTTATTGTTTTTCAGTGAGCAGTTTGCGCACGTAGTGAGTAAAAAAACCCCTAGCAGATATCTTCACATAACACACAAATCTTTGCATTGTGGCTTGGAAAGCAAACCTAGGATTTCACTCATTTCCTCAGTCAGTGTCACAACCATTACATTATTTAAACATTTTACTTTTGTCTGTGAATATTGAGTTGCTCTGGCCATTTAGTAATGCAAAACAGATGAAACCCTTTAAGGATTTGCTGGCTGGCACAAAAGCTTTTATTGTTTTTTTTAAAAAAAAAAAAGTTAATCTCTTGAAAATGTTATACTATTGACAAAGTTGCTTGCAATAATTAAGAAATTTAAATGAGTCACAGAGCTGTAACAATTGGGTATTATGGTTTCACAGGAAATAAGAGTTTCAGATATTAAATGTTCATATTGTGGCATGAAGAAATTCTTTGAGTCTTAAAAGTAGCTTATCTTCTAGTGGAATTAGCTCAAAACAATATGCATTGAATCTGATGTGTAGTTCCTTATTATTATTCAGAGATAGAAGTCACTGGGGCTTTTTCCCCTAGCTGAGAGGCAGGGTCTGTGCCAAGTCTTTTAGACAATCAAGTCCCTTGGTCTGATGAGGTATTTCTTTTAGCTCTGTACTGAATACAGTCTCCAGACTATTTCAGAAGCATTAGTGACTTTTCTTTGAAATATTGTGCACTAAAGGCCAAGTCCTTGTCTAAAATAAATAAAGATCAAAATTCCTGTTGATTCCATTTATGCTTGATAATTATATTGATTCCATTTCAGGGATTTTTCCATTGCTCTCACAGAGACCACTGCAAGGTTTAAACTATTATGACTTCATTATGTTCTTTTACATAAGTGTTTCTGATTACTTGAAATAAGAGGGTAAGGTCAGAAAAAAATTACAGTGGCTTACCTTCTCAGTTTTATGGGTTTTTTTTTCAGTAAAATCCAATATCATTTGTAATCTTTTTTTTTCTACCTCCTACATTCATTACCTGTAGCAAATGCAGTATGAGCCATGGTGTCTGCTGTAATAAATGGCCCTATAGAGCATGAGAATAAATTATATTATTGTTGTGCGTATGATTTTTGTGAGACTAATTGCATAGGTCACTATCTTCCTTTGTCAGGAAGCCCCAGCTAAGAATGTCTTTCTTCTGAGCCTTTTGAAACGCCCAATACACAACCCTTTAGTCTTTTTAACATTACCATGAAGCAACGCATTGTCATTTGGACAGAAAACGTCAGTTACTGGTTACAAAGAAAGTTTGAGAATGCTTTTCTTAATATTGGCATGACAGAATCAGGGGTTAAGAAAATACATTATGTCCCAGTGTAAGCAACTTCACCTTTAAGAATTTTACATGGTTGTATCTTGAAAGAGCAAGTATTTGCTACAAACTAAGAAGGTAAACTAAACAAATGTAATTTAGAATTAACTGTGTGAGATGTTCCATAAAAGTGTGAAAGGTGGCCTGTTATGAGCAGATTAAATTTGTGAAATTAATTTGACATTATTTACCTTTTGAATATACATATAAATATACATACATTTACTATAGCTATAAAGCCTAGTGTGAAAATGTATTACATATGTAACCTTGATTAAGTCAGATTGTCCTTTGCAGGGGGACGGCAAATGTTTTATTTGATTGTCTCTCAAACTATATTCCTTCCTGTTTAAATAATCCCCTGTCTCTGCATGAATGCCTGCACATTAATGTTTAAATGTGTTTAAATGTCAGTTATCTTGCATTAGAAAAAACATCATTAATGCCAGATATTAAACAATTATCATGGCAGGGGGAACTAAGGTTTACAAACACATTTCTGCATTCATTTATGCTTTACTTGTGATCTTGATTTTGTGTATATTAAAGCATGACTTAAAATAGTTGACAAATACTCTGAGCATCAGTTTGTTAATGGACAGAGCAAGTAGACCTATCACTTTTGTTTTTTAAATAGATACTTATAGTGAATGATATGGTGCTTATGAAGCTGAGACACTAATAGCTTGATTCTGATCTAGAGCAGAGGTACCCTCTCGGACCTGAAATTTCTTGTCTGCAGTGCAGCTCTCCATTGGATATTCTGCACTCATCCTATGATCACAGCAAATGAAGCTAATAGATCTGATGTGTATAGACTAAGCAATGCATATATATGCTACAGCTAAGAGCACTGCTGCATAGATCTGTTCTCTGTGGCGTGGACAGACATTGGGAAAGATTTACCATGATGCCTTGAAAGTACTTTTGTTCTCAACCGTATGTCATTTTTGCTGCTCATGTTTCAGCCTTTTGGAGAATACAGGCTTTAGGTGCAAAATAAAGCGTGATGTGAATAAACATGAGTTTGGGAGAGTGTAAAACTAATTTACATTTTTGACATTAGCTAGAATTTGAAGCTGATTTGTTGTCATATTGGAAGACAGCAAAACAAGAGTTAGATAAAAAGCAAAGATACCTTTAACTTCCCTTTTACTTTCAGTTACTCACATGATGCAACGGATTTTAACATGCCCAAGAATGATTTTCAGTTGCTGGTAGCCCTGCCGCATGTATGGCAGGATTTCCCGAGGGAGTTCAGCTCCCACTGAAACCATTTGTTTCAGTGCCTGAATGAGAACTAAGCACTTTTGGAAATTTGAGCCTTAACTTCGTTGTGTACAAAGATAATTATATCCTATGCCTTTTTTTATAACTGGGATTTGTTTATTGCATTGCACTATGACGGTATCCTAATGTGGGGCTTAGACTGAGGCATAGCCCTCAGTGAGTACTTTCCATCTGAAGTCCTCAAAGCACTTTACAAGAGAGGTCAACATCGTGATCCCAGGGGGCAAACGGAGCCTGTAATTGTGCAGCCAGCTGAGCCAATCTAATTAATCACTGCTGCCTAATGTGGGAGCTCCTGCTCCCACCCCTCTTCCAGCTCTCTTGTGCCAGGTTTAGCAGGACGAGTCAGGAATTGCCCTTTTGATATCAGGGTGAAGTGAGTTGGGTTCAGCTTGTGGAACAACAGGGGACACACAACGTTGGAGGCTGGGGAAGCGGGGTGGGAAGTGCTGCGGTATAGAGCCCAGAGAATTTAATGTCAGTAAAATGCCTAGAGCTCACTTAACAATACTAAATTATCTAAAATATCCAGTAACTATTTCAAGGTTAAAGTCTACACATCTATACAACGATGAGGTTTTGTGGTTATTTATTGCCTGGGATTATTTTAATAAGAAATAGCCTTATTTAGAAATAATGTGTTTCTTTGCAATTTGTGGATGTCTTAGGATCTAAAGTCATTGGTAGTGTTTGATCGTTCTTCATACAGAGACAGTAGGAACAAGTCATACAAGAAAACTACTAAGCACAAAAGGCCTCTATTTCTGGTATTCCCACATACTTTTAGTAAGTTTGCCTTAGCTGAGGTTTTAATTTAGCATTAACAAAGGATTTTGTGATGTTTTATATGCTGTAATCTAATATTCTGCCTGTGATTTCATTCAGAACTACTATACATTTAAATCTCAGTTTGGAAGCTAGATACCACAGGAGAATAGTCCTGGAAAAATCTAAATTATCAGTTATGAGCTGATCTAAAACTTACAGTATTGAAATATCTTTTGAAATATGCATTAGAGAATCTTTAAAGAGATCATACAAAATTCATCAAAACCCACTTTTCAGAAGCAGCTACTTTTTCATCAGGGTTTTACATGTCGCTGGTTTCAGTTCCAAATTTTTGCATTTACATACAAACAAAATTCTGTATATACACACACACACAGAGGAAGAGATGAGACCTCATCTCTTACCAAGTTGTACGTTAGAAAAGACAAAGCAGCTGTAATGCTGTTGGGTTATGGAAAATTGGGTAACCAATCTGAGAGAGTAATGTCTGGAGTTTAGGGATTGTGCAGGAAACAGTTTCTTCAATACCTAGTCAGTGTTTCATTAGCAGATGGGGCAAATACAGGACTTTGCTAATGGTCATCCATACTCGGTAGGTACAAATATACTTTTCTACCTTACATATATTTTCTATTTTTTAAACTAATCCATTGGCTGGGAATCCTGTACAAGAGCAGGCTGCTCCTTCAGTCAAAACCTTCAGTATGTAATAGCATCAGACATTCCCAATGTTGATTATGATTGTGGAGTATTTGTGCATCTGTTTTGCTCATTCTTGTATTTACTTGGGTTGGCTCTATACCTCTCTGTCTAGTCATAAACAGACGTCTTGTGGAACTACATCCCTCAGATGTTCCCATGTCTTTAGTTTGCCTGTCACGAAACTATAGCTTTGCTTCTCTGCGTTCTGTGCTGAATGGTCATTCCCTCTGCTGTTAATTTTGTAGACTGCATGGAGCAAGAGATACTCAGACTGATAGTCAAGTTATTAAGAGCTAATCAGGAAGCTGTGTGAGAAACAGGAATTCCTGAAACTTGTTATTAATACAGGAAAGATGCTAACCAGGAATAGAGGGAGAAGCAAAAATGAGTGAGACGTTGATTTGCTGTCTCCATGTTTCCCTAGTTTTCACCAATTTTCACACTGCTTAGCAATTCACATCTGCTGAGACTCCACTTTACTTCTGTCCACTCCCAACCTGACTGCAGCCTTTCAGCTGTGCATATTTAATAAATCCTACATCTGCTTTAAAAAGAAGGCCTGAGAGAGAAGTATGGTATAAAAATAACATTTTAAAGTCTCTTTTAAACCTCACTTTGCAAATTATGTGCTAGTTATACAGTTAACTTACATAAAATACCAAAAGTTTAGCTGCATGAAACTTTAGTTATGTACTTGTCCAAGAGCTAGAGTGACCAGATATATATATTTAGATAAGCATGTCAGAACATAAATATCCTTCACTAATTCATCGTCTCAAAGCAACCTGTGCAGCAGCCACACCAAACAGATCTACCTTGCAGCATGCCTTGAAGGTAAACAGATAATGAAAATTTGACCAGCTACTTTTTTCCAACTCATTGTAAAACTACTTTAACTCCTCTTCTTCTTCCCTAAGGCATTTAAGTAACTATCCAGTTAGTAATTATTCTATTTAATGCAATAAATCACTTTCCACATGTAGATTTGGATTTCTTTGAGCAGCATGTGAATTTTATATGAATCATATATTTTTGAGGGCACCGTGCTTAGCTTAGAATTAAAGCAGGAGTTTCATCTTGGGTCAGTTCTCTACAGCATCAAGCACAGGCAGCTGATATTCAGAACTAACAAACTAGGAAGATGCCCAAAAAGTCCTCGGTCTTGGTTTGATAAAATCTCTGTGGATTCATTTCTATTGCCCTTTTCCCTGAGGCAATAAAGAGAGAGGGTGTTTTCAGACACAATGTTTTAGTTAACAGAAGCATTCTGTGTCGGGTGTGTGCATGCCGGAGAGAGTTGATTGCCACCTTGCTGACTTTGCCTTAGGAAGAGTAAGTGATTATTTTAGCTCTGGCATCATTCTGAAGGATTGCAACATATTTTACTTTGTTAACCTTTCTTATTCCATTGGATTATTTGGTCAGAGTCAAGTGACTTAAGCTGACGATTTTTACTTCTGTGATTTGCCAGTCCTTAGAACTGGCGGAGTGCCAGGTTCTCTTTGAGCTGTCACGGGGTGAGTGTGTTCCAGCTACATCCACCTGTTTATGCTCTGGCTGCCAGGAGAGTGATTGGTTGTCAATTTGGCATCTTTGCCAGCACTAAATCCACTTTTTTTTTCTGGAGGAGGAAAGTAATTGGCATTGGTAGCTTTACAATTGTGTATTATGAACTTTCACAGACATCAGGACAGACACGCTTAGTACAATGGCTTGTTTAATTATCTTTTTTCACATGTTTTAGTGAACAGATGGATATTTTAGGTGGTACTTTTAACTGCAAAAGCAGCATATTGTGGCTGAAGACACTCTGTGTTGTGCTAACTGGCTAAAGCTGTTTAAGGTAATCAATTTCTGTCTTCAGTTCATCTTAATCTGTGCCAGTGCTTAGCTCACCACAAAAACATTTGATCACATCCAGAGATGTTGTTTGTTGTTTTGTTTTACCCAGACAATAGTGTTAACAGAAAGAAATAAAATCAGTAGCTGATCGAGACAAGTTTGTCTGCCACCCTTTTCATTAATGAATTGATATGAAGTGAGTGAAATGTTTTTCTTCATTGATTGTGTAAACCTGAGAGAAAAATAAACCCAATGAAATAAGAAACTTCATCTAAGGCGTATCAGCCTGCCACTGTGTCTCCATTAGCATTGTGCTTTGATACGAGCAGTCTTAGTACCAGTTTTGTTTGGATTTTCTACTTTAAAAGACTTGATGTCCCTCTCAAATTACCTTTCAGACAGTTGTAGATGACCTCTGTACCCAGTTCCTGGGGAATTTTGGTTGTCACAAACACACTTAGCACTAGAAAGCAAACAACTGCACTGTGTGCAGGCTATAGGTCTTGATAACGGGTAACACAATGAATTTCCCTGGCATAGTACACTTCCGTGTGCTCTTTTGTCACAGGTGAAGTTCCATAGCAGACAGTGCGGGGGACTTTTCTTCTGTCTTTGTATTTTTAGTGTTGGAATGGGGAAAAAAAAGAAGGGACCAAAGTGAGGGTATCATCTTAAAGCACTGGATTTTCAGTGCGTACAGGTTCTTCAAATTGACAGTCATTCTTTAACAAACAGTTCACTAGATCAGTTACACGGAATAGACAGTTAATGTCTTCTTTTAATTAAAATCCTGGAGAGGTTTCCCTTCCTGCAGGCTGTCCCAAGCATCCTACTGTAGTACCTTTCTAAACAAGAAAAAGGGATCAGGAAAGAGCACTGAGGCTAAACAGTGGGTATATCCACATTCTCAGAAGACATATTTCCCCCGTGAACAGCAAGATGTCTGTGGTATTTGCCATACTGTATAACTCAAACTATAAACTTATGCAAGCCTTGTAAATTGAGAATCTCCTGATACAATGTGACAAAAATGTTATAACACAAACTAGACCCATTTCTATATCAGTCTTTAAAAGATTTTTCATGGTTACTGGTACTCTAGGTTTGATGAACAGTGAGGAGTTCTGTCCAAATTTAATCTTCCAAATACTTTTTTTTTTCATCTAATAGATAATACTCTCCAAAGTTATTCATTTTTCATAATTGAGCAAAACAGAGTGCAAAGTTAAGGGCTGTAGTAGAGTAAATGTTAGTCAACTGCGAAGATGCAGAGCGAATAATTGCTATATGGCAGTTGAAACTGGTTGCACCTCTTACTGTCTGCTTTTAGATAATTATCTTCCAGGAAATTTCAGGCTTTACTCTTAAATTCGCTATCAGGAAGGAGCTTCTGGGAGTTCTAGAAGTTGTTGCTCTCAATACCTGCCAGAGTTTTTAACACGGGAAAAAGAAATAATTTCTGTCCTTTCCAGCAATGCATTGGCTAATTTCAGGGAATTAGTTCTCTCTAACAAACTGGAGCTCGCTGGGCATTTACATTGAGCCGAAGAAAGAAGCAGGGAAAGGGCTATAATGGGATGTTTTTTCACTAAGCTGTTCATATGTTCATGAGCTCCCTCTGCTGCCTTTACATTATGAATTTGTCACTGTTTGGTTAACTGCCTGATCTATATGATTGGCGTGCCCTGTAGACTGTGTTCTTTAACCTTCCAAGGTGGCATCTGACTGGAGCAGATGACAGCTCACTTCTAGCTCCAATACTTTGGTTTAATTCCCATAGAAACTGATGGACTGGAGTCATAAGAGCGAGTGGAGGAATGTCTCTGTTAGCATGGAAGGAGTGTGTAGCCTGAGCTTATCCCAGCCCTGAGAGCTGGGACTTTCTAGGAGCTGCAGTGCAGAGACAGCCAGAGAGGCCTGTCTCTGCCGGGTCCCAGATTATGTTTCTGTTCTTTTACTTTTCATCCCTGGTAAAGCCACTCATTTTGGTTTGGCAGGGGCTTCTCAGTCCTTGTGCAACACTTCTGTTCTTCACGGTCAGATGTCCCTGATAGTGTTGACTACTTCAGTTGTAGACTTAACGGTCTGTTATGCTTGAGCGCCGGTCGTGGTAAAGAAGGATGCGGTCAAGTGCGGTCTGGTTTTCATAGAATCTTTTAGGTTGGAAAAGACCTTTAAGATAATTGAGTCCAACCATTAACCTAACACTACCAAGGTCAAAGTTTCACTACCAAGTTTCATGACACACAACAGATTTTTAGCCCTTACATTTGAGATTCTGTTCATGTGGACTCCTTAGTTTTGGGGGCCAGAAAGGTAAGTCTGTCAGTACATGTTGATCTCTAAATTCTAGAGTGAGTAGTTAGTGCAGACTGCTACATGACTGTATAGCAGCATACAGATGATTTACATGTTACAGCAGTGGATTGAAGGCTCGGGCCTACCAGAACGAGGGAGAAGAGGAGAAAACATGACTTAGGTCAAATTGTCATCTTAATTTGCACTTGTTGAGGCTCTCTTTATGTTGCAGAACATATCATTGATCAATGGGGCCAAGAGACAGAAAAGAAACCCAGAAGGAAGCCCAGCAAAATGTCCCTAAGTGTTACTCATCAGATAGTTTTTGTCTTATACCTGCGTGACTGGAAGGATATAGTTACCTGTTGTAGAAATGACAAAGCAGCTCTGTCTTGTAATGGTAAAGGTGATATTCCCTGAAATAATTTATAAAACTCATAATGAAATAAATGGAGTTGTTGAAACATTGTTCATATCTCTAGGGATTATATTTTCTCACTCTGTGGCTTTACGGGCACGTTGGTAGCATTTTCACATTTCTGCCACATGGATACTTCTGGGTTTTTTTCCCCAGACAAATACCATTGTACTGCAGGAAAACATTGCTTTCAACTTTAGAAAGATTTCTTCTGTGTGTGTGATATTGTAAATCTTTGATTTATATATGTATATAATTACCATTATACCTTGTAACAGATAGTGGAAGTTGTACTTTCAAATTGCATTTATCAAATTGAAGCAAATGTCGAAATTAACATTGTTCCATGTTAGCACTATATACAATTAAAATTTTCATTTAACACCTAGTAAGCTGAATGCAATAGAGAAGTATGATTTCTGAACATGTCAAGCAAACAGAAAGATTGTTTTTAGTAGGACATGGAGAGGTAAACCTTTAGATTCTCCCTGAGTATGTCAGCATTACTGACTACCATGCAAAAGGGGAAGGACAGGAATTTGATTTGCCATGATCCACTATGGTTCCAGCACTTAGAAGAAAAGAGACATTGCCTCTTTTCACTGCAGTTGCCAGTCCTGGGTGGCTCCATGTTGCGAGAGGTGTGCTATAGATAATGTCTAAGTGCTCACTTTCAACGTGGAGTGACACAATTCTGAACATACCACTCGTACCTCATCTCTCTCAAACAATGGAGATGCAAGGCAAGCTTGCACTAAAGAGAAGCCCTCCTGCACATGAAATCACTAATGCAGATGCAGTCATTGAGACTCTTGTGTTAAACCTGGCCTCTGTGTTGCCTCTATATGAATACTCAGGAAAATATGTTACTGTGATGTGATGCCAGAAGGATCAGTCAGTCTCCTAAGGCGTGTTTGGCTTGTATGCTTTCAAGTGTAGGCAAGTATTAAATTTTCATTACAATGATATGGTTTTCAGCTACGCTGCTTTTTGAGCACATAAAAAAAAAGGACAGGCTGCCATGAATCAAGGCCAGAAGTGGTAGCTGGGAAAGAGAAGGGAGGGCTAGCAATCTTACATCTGCTCAGAGTGGCAGCATCCAACTTCTTATCTGAATAAAATAAACATCACGTTCAATTTGTAATATAGTTATTACTACCAAGAAGACAACCTATTGAGCTAGAAGAGGAGATATGTGACAGAAAGAAGCAATGCCCTGCCAATGTGACCTTTAGAGCAGAAGGAGAGGGATACAAAAGTATGTACACATCAGTTCTCGAGTGACACAAAGCACAGTGATATGGCAACTAGAGAACCATGGGAAAACAGTGCATGGTATAGCTGTGCCCAAATTAATATCAGTATGCATTAACTTAGTGCACTATTGATTTACTATATTTTGAAATAATAGTATAAAATAAAACCTATTTCATCTGTTAACATGAACTATGAATTACGTTGTTGTCTTGGTTTAACCTCATCTGGCACCTAAACCCCACACAGCCAATTGCTCACATCACCCCGTGTCGGGATGGAGGAGAGAATCGAAAGAGTAGAAGTGAGAAAACTCGTGGGTTGAGATAAAGACAGTTTAATAGGTAAAGCAAAAACTGCGCACGCAAGCAAAGCAAGACAAAGAATTCATTCCCCACTTCCCATGGGCAGGCAGGTGTTCAACCATCTCTGGGAAAGCAGGGTTCCATCACGCGTAATGGTTACTTGGGAAGACAAACGCCGTAAGTCCCAACATCCCCCGCTTCCTCCTCCTTCCCCCAGCTGTATATGCTGAGTATGACACCACGTGGTATGGGATATCCCTTGGGTCAGTTGAGGTCAGCTGTCCGGGCCGTGTCCCCTCCCAACTCCTTGTGCCCCTTCAACCTCCTCATTGGTGGAGTGGGGTGAGGAGCAGAAAAGGCCTTGCCTCTGTGTAAGCCCTGCTCAGCAGTAACTAAACATCGCTGTGTTATCAATGCTGTCTTCAGCACAAATCCAAAACACAGCCCCATACCAGCTACTATGAGGAAAATTAACTCTATCCCAGCCAAAACCAGCACAGTTGTGCAGGGCGTTCCAAAGGACAGAAGTGATCTTAGTCTGAACTACTGCCACTAAGTCTTATAAATATGCCTAATGTCTAGTGTAATTACCACACTACTATTTCTGCACTCTACTGAAATCAGATTTGTCCTTCAGGTTTTGCACTGCCAATTATCTAAATAAATTATGAAGTTGAATAAAGTAACAGTGGAAAACTGCAAATAAAATAATAGGAAGAATCCAGGACAGTCCATAGGGGGTCATTGTATGTATAGTAAACAATGCAGTGTTATCTTGCAGCATAAGCACTATTGTCTGCTTTATACTGCTTGTTCAAATATTTGGAATTCATGGTGACAACATTTGATATTGGGAAGCTTAATGACTAACAACAGAGAAGGCATTTGCCAACAAATGAACTATAGTCATTGTTACAGTAAACCCTCTGAAAAACGTTTTAGATCATCACAGATCTATTTCCTGAAAAGGTGTCTTGACAGGGAGCCCTGTCACAATGTTTCACCTTACAGGGCCTTTGAAAATGGATCCAGATGGATGGGCTTGAAAGATGTTGGTGTGATCACTTTATGCAAGCTGGTATACAAGCATTTGAGCAACAGCAATGTTGAGTGAACTCTGCTAGTGTGATTCAAGTCATGTTTGGCTACCATCTTTGAAAGCTGAATGATCTGCTGCTTTATTTACTTACACTTGAACACAAAAATGTAGAGACAAAGCTGGAGGTGTTAACCTCATGCAAACTGCATCCTGGGAGCTGTTACTTGGGAACAGGGCATGTGAAAACAGGGAAAAATGCTCAGACTGGACTGAAAAACTGGCATTTGCAGATGTGAAATATAGTAATGTTTTACTGGGGTAAGTTTACCTTTGCCTGGGGGACAGCTAAACCCTTGTTAGGGCTTGTAGCATATATTTATTGCTTTTTCATATGGACAAGTTGACCTGCTGTATTTTTTAATTAATTCTTAGGTACAAAGCCTTAGACTACCACCAACTATAAGTACTATCTGTGACAGGATAAAAAAGAAAAATCTTCAGAGTTGTCAGCCTTTGAAATTTAAAGGAGTTAAATGAAATTTAAAGGAGTACAGTCTTATTCTTGCATCTAAATTTTCTAAATGCTTCCTGTGTGTATCCCTTCCTGAACCAAGATTTTGGTATCTCTCGTGTTTAATGATATTTAGAATTTATAGCAATTTTTTTCTGCTTCAACTCTAGCTTTTGTTGTGAGATTACTGTTTCTCTCAAGGAGGTACTGTCTCGCTGTTCTACGGTGTCATAACACTGCACCATGCTGTTCTGCAGGAAACGAGCCAGGAGAGTGTCGCTCACATGGAGGTACCCTACCTACAAACTTCCATATTTGCATTGTTTCTGTGTACAACAGTCAGTTTAGTTCTGGTACTTCCTGAAAATAATAGCTAGTATCTAATCAGAAACTTCAGAGGATATTTCAATGTCAACTTCCCTACCTGCATACCTGTCTTTATAATACATGAAAAGAGAGACAGAGGAGCACTGCTGCGCAGTCACATTTTATTATAATGGCGGTTTGCAGGGTACCATGCTGATGGAAGTTGGAATTGGCAACTAATGTATCATGTTGCAAAGCAACTAAGGGAGGATTTGTGTTCGGAGATTGCTTGTAAAGAAATGAAACACTCTTCTGAGCCAGTAGGTTTGCTGTCTTCTTGGTTTTCTTATATGGGATCACTGTTACAGGCCTTGAAACCTTTATGTTAATTTATCATTAGAAATATTAAAAAAACCTTTATGTTAATTTATCATTAGAAATATTAAAAATCCATTCATCCACATGATTTTGTTAGTTCAAAAAGAAAGAAAAAGTAAGTGAAGACAAATATCTGGCTGTAGATACAGAGTAACATTTAAATTGGTTATAGCCTATTAGTGCTCAGTTGTTCATAACAGATGAAAAAAGCATTAACAACTGAACTAGTGTTCGTTCTTCTAGTCCTGTTCTTATATTCATAAGCATGAATACAGATGCATGGAATTAGGAGCAACAGTCTTTTTAAAGGATTTAAAATAATTTTTAAGTTGTGACTTCAACCTTAAACTAAAAAAAACTCTTTGGAGCAGCAGTGGTTCTGGTTGGTACTGCAGCAAATGTTGTGGGGTTTTTTTTAATTACCATTTTACCCATTTAGAGAGAATGGATTGGAAACTTATTTTCAAAACATATTTTCAAAATGTACTTTTGAGAATTGTACTTTCGTATTATTATATTAAATCTATATAACCATAACTTTCATGATACAGCTAGCATTACTTCAGGATAGTTAAGTGTTAAAATAGCAGCCAGTTTTATAACCAAATGTTATAACCTTGGATGTGCTCTGCTCCCCTCTCATCGCTTTCCTGTCTCCTTGTGCTGCCTAGGCTGTGTCCAGTCAGCTGCACCTCCTCTGCCAGCTTCTCTACCTTTTTTTCTTGTCAACAATTCCACATATTTTTCCTGCCTAGTTGTAGTTGCTATTTATTTGGCAGAGCACTTCGATAGTAATTGTCTCCGACTGTGTCTTCATTAGTGTTTTAGTTCAGAATGATAGCAGGTTTTGAGTGTATGCCCTGATTGCTCTCACTTGTGCCATATTGTCCCCACTTACTGCTCCACATCCATAAAGCATTTAGAAGTGTAAAGCAGATTCCTTTCAGAGGAAACAAATTTTGAAACTTCTTTCCATGGATGCACAAAATGCACTCCAGCCCATAAAAGAAATACCCAAACAAATAATTTGCCCCTTGTATACTTCTCAGTAGTTTATTTAGGAGGGTACAAGGTTGAACGTATTCCAGAATACAACATACGAAGCACATACGGTGCACATGTAGGAACCTCAGCTACTGGCTGCCACAATACATTGATTGCACCAAATGACTTGCTAATACAGATTAAAGTCTTAGTTGCTCAGAACTGTGGATATTTAAAAACTCATCATTTCAAATCACATTGACGGCTAAGTACTGTTTCTCTTGTAGACTTGCATTGAGGATGTTAGCACGCACTTACAGCAGTAGAGTAGGTAAAGTCTGGCTGTTCTGTAATGGTTTTTCACTGTTCCGTTGTAGAACAACTCATGGCTTCTTCAGGCAAAAAATGTTTTCTTCTACTTTTCTAGATTCTATAATTACCATAATTCTAAACCGAAAGAGGAAATTAAGATATTAGCTTTATTATTTATATTATTTCATAATATAGAGGCTTTCCCTCATCCTCAGTCAAGATCTGTTGTGCAAATATATAAGATGACAGTTGTTCTCCCTCAGAGATTAAAATTTCTGCCTACATTTTCTGATTCCTTAGTCCATCCTTGTGTCCTTGTGACAACAGGGTGGACAGAGTAAGTGGTTCTGGTTCTTGCTAGCATGAAGCTGGAGACTTGCTGGACCGCAGTGAAGGTTTGCCAGCATCTACAGATCACTAACATCAATTCCAGAAAATAGCTCAGTTCAAAGACTGAGTCTGAGAAATTTCATGTGCATGAATCCAAGTACTATTTTGACACAGAAATGCAAATTCTGAATATGCATGAGTGAGAGAGGGAGAGAGAGAAAGATAGTACTCATTTCAGAAATTTGGCTAAGACATTATTCCCAGCAGGACATATCATCATTGAAAGAAAATGGAAAAACATGGAAGCACCAGCTGTTTGTGAATGAATCAAATTTGGCCTGGTTAACAGCAGAGATGAATCAAATATGGTTTGGTTAGGATGATAAAGACTGATGAATTGAAGAAGGCTTAGAAACCCTCTAAGGATTCCTCTGAAGACAGTATCTGGCTAGTAAAAATACCTGTGCTGTTAAATAAATGTAAAATCATTATTGGGTTATTTACTCATTCACCTTCAAGTTAAAGGCTCCTTATCTGTTTTTTACTGGCATCATCCTACAGTATCCTGATGAAATCAAATACCCTTAAGCTTCCTTATTTCAGAAAGGAATGTGCAAGTCTGTGTGTGAATGTGAGCCCATCTGTAATGCCTGTGTATAATGTAGACTGCGTTTACTTAAGTAGCTTGTCTACTGGTCTGTTCAACTTAGTTTTTAAGAGAAATTTGCATATCTTAAGTATAAGATGTGTTATATAAACTCAAAAAATATTTTATGAAGGGGAAGGGTGCTTCACTGTCATGAAAGCTACTGTGTGAATTGTGTGCAAGCTAATTTGTTTGAATTTTCCAAGTAAATATTTATGACTTGCTTTAAAATGAAGGAGAATAATGTCCAGGTATAAGTTTACGACTACAGTTCTACTGTAAAATGCTGTTTGTAGCGGTGTATATACAGCAGTACATGATCGCTGATGAGAAAACTGGGTAGAACATTCTCTGTTTCTACTGTCACCTACAGAATGTTGAAGTGAAGAAGAAAAGTCCTGTAATGAATGACTTCTAAAATTTATAAATGGGGGGGGAAGAGATATTTTATAAAACTGAAAAACTTTATCAACTATAAAAAGAATGGTTTAGGATATTCTTGGCCGAGATACATTCTTCTTTTACATGGGTGCATATTAGCAATTACAGATATGTTATCTGTGCATGTATTTAAGGACATTGTGGGGATATAATATGCTTTGCAGTACCACTGACGCTTCATATTTGTCATGGCTGCTGTTTTGAGCAGGACTACTTCTAGTGTTCCAAACATTTTGAAGAATTCTGGCAGTGGGGAAATGCTTTTGCTCTCAGTTATTTTAAGATGTCATAGGTGCAATAGAGAATAACTCAAAAACTCAAAAGCAGAAACTTACAGTTAACCAAAAACAACCTAAACCTTCTAATGAGACTTTCTGAGGGCATCCACTTCACATTATACCTCTAGCTCAAAGTAAAATCGCACTTGGTTTGACTTTCTGCAAATCAAAGATGCCTTCTATTTAATTTCATTCAAATGTTTAGCTATGCTTCATTGTTACCACATTAGATAGCAAACACAAATCCAATAAAATGTAAACCTTGCTTTCATTTAGTTGAAAGCAACTTGCTTGTTCAAAGTCTTTGAGATTGTCTCTTTTAGAAAATAGTTTATTCTCAAAGGCAAGCAACCTTGGTCAACTTGAAGCTCTACTTAATCCCATGAGCATGATTGATTTTTTTCGCTTAGTCCACTGTCATGCAAATCATGAATTTACTTCATTCTGGGTTTATTTATTTAGATAGAGTAAGAAAAAAAACAAGTTGCTACTAGCAATTCTGTATTTTCAAGGGAAAAAAAATACACTGTAGCACCTAATATCACAATGTTATTCTTATTACGTTAATTGATGCTTTCAGGTAAGTGATAGATAGATTGTGCTCTTCCAAGTATATACGCACTCTGAAAACTGCCAAAGTCATTTGAGAAGTAAGACAGTCTAGATGATTTATCTCACAATGTCCAACATCAGTATGTTTAGGTAAATCTAGAGTAATGTCTCTTTCAAAATATTAAGTGTAAGGTTCAGAGTGACAGTAACTCTAATGCAGACTTGGAAGAGTTGAATGATTTTTATTATCAGAATTCTTTCCAGACACAAAATACTGTGATTTTATTTAATAAGGGAGGCTGTTAGAATAATGGGGCTTTTGCATCTGTCTACAGTGATCTAATCTAAGTAGCAGTCCTCTAGTCCCAAGTCGCTCCAGAAATCTGTTGGCTTTGATGCAATAAACCAGTCAAGGAACGCTGCTGAACTTGGTCGGGTATTAATAATTGTGCAGGTCTAAAACCTTACTTCTGCTATGTAGCAATGAAGGGACCAAAGACCCAAGGGTGTCAGTTGTGGGTATCAATATGATGAGGATAGCCGTTGCGGCCAAGTATTTATAAGCCGTCTTGGGTTTTGCCTGTGACCCACTACTTATTCTTACCATTTAGATGTTTGGGCAGCCTAGGATTTTGAGGATCTTGCCTGTTTAGTCTATGGAGCTGTGCTTAGCATTTAGCTTTATTTTACCTTCACGTGGTCACAGTGTAGAGTACACAGTGAAGTCCCCTCCTCAGTCTTATGGAATTTTTCATTTAAAGTCAGATCAGAATGGTAGAGCTGGTATTGTGATGACTCGGACAGTCTGATGTATTTTAATTTCTGTTTTACTGGTAACCATAAGAGTTTAGTTTCCACAGTCCTTCAAATATTTACACGTTTAATTTTCCTTGTACAAAGAAAGTTCAATAGTTTTATTTGCATGTAACAGGCAAAATGAAGCAGGAACATAAAATGCTATGCTATGTTGGACTGAGAAAGGCAAGTGATTTACACCTGTAAAGTCCCTCCCTATGCCCCTGAAAAAAAAAAAAATAAATATGCATAACTATTACAGATTACATATGCAAGAATTGATCATGAGTAAAATCTTTGTGGTATTGCCTGTATATCTGTTTGGAGGAACAGGGAATGGGAAAAAGCTGAAACATATATATATCTGTGTGTGTATACATAGCAAAATGAGATGGGCAAAATGTTTTAGTCAAGTGGGCTTTGTCTGATTTTTTTAGAATTATGTGGTGAAGATGGCCAAACTTTGCTTTGGCCTGTACAGGTTTTACCTTCAAGCTGTTCAGCTGTCCCCAGAGAAGGGGCACTTTTTCTGAGGTTCAGAAATAATAGAAAAATTAGGAACTAAAATCTTTTACTCTCAGGTTAAACATGGCTTATGACTGTAGCATTAAAAACAAGCTTTTTGATCTATCAGTCATTCATAATAATCTTTTATTGAGTTCACTAGAAGTGTTCTATCATTTGCTTCTGAAAAATGGGCATCCACTCCAGAATGAATCAAAATCTTTTTTAGTACTGCTTTTTCCAAATGCATTATTTCAAATACTCTTTCTTGATGTAATACAAAGCATTTTAGAAAATGTGAATCGCTACTTAAAATGGTAAGCACAGGAAAATAAAAGGCTGATATCAACTAGTGGGGGTTTTTTTATTGCCAATTTTTATTAAGTTTTTGAGTTATTAATATAAGTTATGGCTAATGATTAGTGGGGGTTTTTTATTGCCAATTTTTACTAAGTTTTTGAGTTATTAATAGAAGTTATGGTTACTGATTAGTGTTTTTTAATAAGTGCTTATTGGTTGATTCATTTTAATGAAAGAATACATAGCTCTGTATAGCCATATGGAAAATACACATAATAATTGTTGAATTCAAATGATATTTTTTTTCATGCAAGCCCTGGAGGAATATAATTTTTAAGGTTGGCTGAAATGTTTTGTTGACTGGTATGAACTAGCTTGAGCCTTCTCAAACAATAATAAATGACATTGCTAGAAGGCAACCATGGTAAATTGTTTACTGCACTGCTGTGCAGGTTATTGTTCTTTTTTTTTTCCCCCATGATCTCAATACTAATGACAGTAAGGGAATAATAAAACAATTTCTCCAGAGTATGTCTAATTATGTTGGATTTTGTGTCCAGGAAAATTAAGATATAATAGTATGTCAGCAGAACTGAACCTGATACCACAAAGACAGTTTTGTTAGTATTGATCTCAGACTTGTTTGCAGTGGATTGGGGTGATGGGAGAAATTGAATGAGTAAGTCCAGATTAGCACTGCTTAGCACTTTGTATTTATTAGAGTGGTAAACCACTGGAGTTGTAATTACTGGTCTGCATTACAAATGACATCATTTTTGCTCCTTGGAACTTGCATGTTTCAGTGAGAGGGCTGGGAAATTAGTTTTTTAATATGCTTGTTAGCATAGCTGTCTGAATCCTTAGCTTACATTAACAGTGGTATAAGTGAGACTGTGTTCTTAGACAGTAGTAGTATTTGGTGGTGTATTTACAAGAAGTAAATTCCATTCTCTTGATGACTCAGTGGATAACTTTGAGAACACATCTGTACTTCACTTGCTTCTTCATTCCTTGCCTCCCACAATTCTGAGAAGATTCCAAATTTATTTTTAACCAGCTTTGTACTTTCGTACTTCCAGGTAACTAGAAGTCAGTGGGATTCAGTGTCCTTCACACATTGATAACTTCTGTTTTAAAAACTTTTATGTAAAATCAGTAGAGTTAAATTTGAGAACCCAGAACCCAGCATGCTGCATCAAAACCAGGACGATAATGGATAGCTTTAGAAACTGTCTAAATTTAGACCTCAGAAAATTGTGACGTAATTTTTTTCCCCCTATGGCAACCTGGTATTAAAGCGCTTACACTTGCCAGCACCACCAACCAGTCAATTCTTGCCTCCAGCAGGCTGCTTGCAAACAGAGTCCTCTGGCGTACATATTTTTAAACCACACTACTTTTTTTTTTTTTTTAAGCAAATGATTAATCAGCTATTTTTAAAAGAAGCACTGGCTGGTATCTTCATGCATTTCTCTATTATTTTCTTATTCTGTATGCTACTGCTGTAGAATAAATTTTTCACAGAGTATTTGTTTGTATTAAAAATATTAAATTTCTTGTAACACCAGTCATCCTTCAGTGTATGTTTCACTTCAGTCTAGGAGTGACATCATATGGTTATATTCTGTGGCTCTGAAGAACACAAGATGCGTACTAAAAGAGCACTCTTGTGATGAAGTAGCAGAAACTGTGAGGCTAGCACAATATTTAGTTATATTTCTTTAACTGTTATTTAGACAAGAATAGTATACTCATGACTGCAGATAGGCACACCTCACTAGCATTCACGGTTTTGATTCCTTCCATTTGAGTTAATGTGGGCTGGGACGTCACAGAAGCCCAGCTCTCTTATCCTTTATAATGCAGGATTCCCCTTAGTTTCCTGCAGTGTAAGAGCAGTTGACTTCCTTCTTATGTTTGCCTTGTAAGATCTTTTGGACCATATTTTATTATGTATGTGGCCATGACAATAAAGTGGTAAGTTTTTTCTTATAAACAAATGGAGCTCAAATAGGGAGAAAAGGGGAATAGTGTGTTTCTGTGTATTATTCCCTTAATTAGGGCTTCAACCACAAGTTGAAGTCAGCAGAGGTCAATCTATTAGTTTCACTTCCCCAAGTTTTTTTTCACACAATTAGATGGGTGAAGAAGATGGGTTAAGAAAAAATTAAATCCAAGATGCTCAAAAACTAAGGGGTAGGTTCTGATAAGAGTCAGTTAGGCAAGCTACTCCATACAAATCCAGTCTTAAGCCTTGCCGCCTTCAAAACCCATGACACTTCAAAATATCTGTAGAAACTTTTAAAAAGTCTGTGTAATGTCAGCCATTTCTTATTCAGAAGAAGGTGGCTGCATTTTTGATAAGTCAAGAAGCAAATCAAAAATTCTTACTTCATTTTTTGTTTTTCTGAGGTATGGAGACGTTAGATTGTTTCCTATTATACTACTTCTCATAGGATCGTGGATCTGCTCAGGCTGGAAAGACCTCATGGAGCCTCTAGTCCAATGTTCTGCTCAGAGCAATGTCAGCTGAATTCAGACCAGGTCACTCAAGACTGTCAAGTTTACAGTCCCTTCAGGGGTGGTGATTCCACAATCTTGCCATTAAATTTGTTCCAGTGCTTAATTACCCTCATAGTGAACTTTTCTATTATGTCCTGGTGGAACCTCCCCTGATTCAGGTTATAGCTGTTGTCCCTCATTCTCACGCCATGCAGCTCAGTAAAGAGCCTGGCTTCGTCTTCACTGCGACCTCCTCGCAGGAGCCGGCAGATTGCTCTCTGGTCTTCCCAAAGCTTTCTTTTCTCCTGGCTAAACCAGCCCCCTTCCCTCAGCCTCTCCTTCTCCCTCGAACTCATGTGGTCCTACTCTCTCCAAAAAAGTGAGATATTTTTTTTTTTTAAGTCATGGAAGTTTCTAAAGTGAAAAAATCAATCAGCTCTGTTTTCAGAAGGTTTACAATCAGTTAGTTTGGAAAGAAACTACACAAAATAGAGATGATCTTTTGCTTGTAAGTCACTTGAAATCTCCCAGCTGGATCACCCTGCTGGAGTGTGATGGTAAGTTGTGGTGTTAAAGTAGCAGAAGTAGAGCAGAAAGCTTACGCAGGCGTACAGCTGGCTTTTCCTGCTGTGCTCCTGTGGAAGTGCACTGCCAGCTATCTAGGGCTGATCGAGTACTCTGATTTTTTTTTTAAATATTTTTCTTTTACTATTCAACAAAGAGAATGAAAAAAGGAAACAGGGAATTCTGGAAAAAGAGAAAACACATTTCCCATAAGAGAAACCTGCAGTTATCTAGTATGATTACTTCCAAAAAAAAAAAAAAAGAAAAAGAAAGGAAAATGCACCAATTAACAGTGGCTTCTTCAGTAACCCTCCTGAGTTCACTTGAGGAACTAGAACCATGAGTAGAAAAGACATTATAACCTCTTAGAAATTTTTAAAGTAGAAGTTTCCTAGGGGAAAATGGAAATTTGTCAGAAAAGGCACTTTGCCTATGAGTATTTCGCTTCTCATTTTAGACTCTAAACCTTTTCATAAGTATGCGTGGCTTTCACCAAAAAAAAAAAAAAAAAAAAAAAAAAAAAAAGTTTTTCAAGAGAGGTTTTCTGCTGGTAGAGTTCTGGTCAGTTCCTGGGCAGCAGCAGCAGTGTTTGAAGCAGCAGGGCCAGGCGGACGCTCTGCTCAGTCATTTGCTTGGAAGATTTGGAGCAGGCCCTGGAGCTTGGACCCACCTACCTACTCTGAGGGTCCTGCTGCTGGTGCTCCTGAGTGTCTGTGACTCTCTTCCTTGCTGCATAGAAACTGTGAATCAAGATACCAGTTTTGTCTAAGTATGAGCTAAGGAAGCGATAAGTATAGGACAGGAAATGTGTTTCTTCTTGTCTTGTGGAAGGCATGTTGTACTCTGCTAAAAGTTTTTAACAGGTTGCTTCACAGCAACCATAGTACTCCTCTCTGAAGTACCAGCTGTGTCGTTACATGTCGTAACATGTCGTAGCATGTCGTAACATGCCTTCTTTTAGCCCCTCTGCATGGAGGCAAGTAAAAAATGCACAGCATATTTATAAATGTTTATGATTTCAGAAATTATAGTTATATGTAGTTTTAGAAACAGTAACTGAGATAGTCATATCTATTAACAGTGTTGATATAAGACATGCTTCTTATCTGTTTTTTCAGAAACTCTAGCTGCACTTTGCATTGGGGAATAGATACAGGAGTTGTATTGTGGTTAGAGAGAGGATGTTACGTTAGGAAAGTTTATCCCTACTCAGGACTGGATGTGTAGAAAATTGTAAGATTAAGAGCTTTAGACAGGAAGACAAGAAAATGTTCCAAGTAGTCTGTATATACTGAGCATTCTCATAAAATGTCAAATTTAATGTCAGTAAAGAGTTAGACACTTTTATTGTGTGCAGTTGTTTAGGTTTCATGCTGAAGGAATAAGTTATTCCTACAATTTGTTACAGTTCTGAAATTTTCATCTGCTCTGGCTTTAAATCTCACTGAACAATTCTAGTTCTGTCTTCCATATATTGTTTAAGCAATTATGCTTACTTTTTTTTAAAAAAAAAAACAACACATTAAGTACAACACAGGTAAAAGATAGAGTGGGACTGTGTAGCTCTGCAACCTGGGACTCCAGATTTCTTCATCCATCTCCACAGAGGATATCTGAACAGTAATATAGGACTGAAGTGAATTCTGGATATTTTTTCTGTGGACATGTCATTCATACACAGTTGTGTGAGAACATTTGCAACACAACATGGTTAAGCTCACTTCACTGTAGCTGTCTTTTTTCTTTTTAAATTTTTTTTTCTTTTTACAATATTATGTAGTGCATTCTTCTTGCTGTTACACATTTAGTACAGCCAAAGGCTTTGACCTACGATGAAGATACCTATTCCAATTATGTGAAAAAATGCATATTTATACATTTTTTTAAATATTAATTTGAAAAAAGTCACATATTTAAGAATATTGCAAATTTTTTTAAGCAATTTCTTGGGGGATGGGAGTATTTTGAAGACTTTAGGTCTTTGTTTCTATAAAAAAGATTTCTGTCCTTCCTATCTAAATTTTACTTTATCTATAGTGTAGACATAATATAAAATAATTGAATAATAATGGAATCGGAAATAAAAAAATCCCTTCAGCATTGTTTAAGGTATTGGAAGATTCTTTAGTGTTTCTGAGTCTGTTATGATGAAACTGAAATGATCTCACAATATGTCTTTATTTCGATAGAACCAGATTTTTCAGTGAAAATTTATTGACATTTTCTGACAGGCTTTATTCAGGAGAACAATTAAAATACAACTCCATTGTTTTCATTGTTATTCATACAGAATTTCTAATAGTTCAATAATACCTTGCAAAATTATTCCTCTATAATCTCTGTAGGAATCCAGCAAGCAATATTCCTCCAGGTACAGCACTTCATAGGCAGGTTGTCAACCACTGAAAAATAACAAGTTGACAACAGTTTGAAAAAGGATACCAAGCTAATGGAGCAATGGCAAAAAACTTGTGTTGCTAAAAGCATGATATATGAGAGAAGGAAAGAATGGGCAGAACAGTGTAACATGAAAAATGAATGGGCATTTCATTATAAAGGACTTCCCTCTTGTTTTCAAACATATTGCTGCTTGCAAAATCCTGTGTGAATACTGAAAGTGGCTTGTTGGCAGCAGACAGCAATGTCAGATGCTTATACCTTTTCTTAGCAGGAAACTGGTATTGATGTGTCTTCGGTAAATTTTCAAATTGCAGAGCTACGCTAAATAAAATGTCATTTTCTGAATAAATTAGGATTTTATGCTATCATCTGAATTACTAATATCATCCTGTGTAATATTATTTTATACTTCTCCTGAGGCAGCCTCTTCAATTTTGCTTACACCTGTGGCTTAATATAGGACAGAAGGTCTTCCAAAGACCGATGCTCCCAATGGAACACTGCTGATTTTCAAGAAAAGGCTTGAAAATTATTTCAGTGTTTCTAGGTAAATATCCAGGTCTTGTAGTTTTTCATTTGAACAGGCTTTTTGATGTGCAGGAATCAACTACCACTGGGAGAAGCTTTTGTTTTATAGCTCATACTCTTCACCTTGTAACCTTGCACAGGACTAAAATCGGTTTAATTTTATTTGTTTAGTTTGTATAACTGTTCTAGTATTCACAACTGGTTTGATGTATAGCTATCTATTCCCTCTGTTGCTGGAATGAGATAAGTTCAATATCCCATGGTGATGAATGGAATACAGAAACGTTATAATGAATGGTTTTGTAAAATGGTTGCAATAGAGCTTTTTGAGAGTCGAAGACTTATTTTTTATCTGATGTTATTTTGTCTGCCCCAAGTTAGTATGTTTATATGGAGTTTGTTCAGAACTATGCAGAATTGACTTTTTTTTTAAAAAATCACTTGTCTCTACTTTTTTCCCCCACATAATAATAAATGAGAGGATAATGAATATATGGTGTAATGTCATAAATCAAGTCAATCTATAGTTGAAACACCACTAAGGATAGGCAAAGAGAGTGATCTTTCACTGTAGTAGTTTTTGAATTTGAGCACCCTTGGATCCACCATAAATTTCAGCATTCCTTTCAGGATAAACAAGAAATGAGCAATCCTTTCTCCATGGGGCATTAGTGACTAATAGCTGCGGGGAGTGTACAAGGGGCAGCAGGTTCCTTTGCTAAGCATTTTCTGACTTGCTGGCTGCACCCTGATGGTGTACACAAGGTGCATTATACCTCTTTAGCAAGAGCTATTGGCAACTCACCTATCGTGAGGGCCGTGCTAGTATTTTCTGTTGACCACCATTTCTTCACCTTTCCCTCTAAAGGGCAAACATACTTACCTTCAAAAAGCAACTGGTTATATTCTAACGCTTTGACTTCCAAAATAGATTCTTGCAGTGTTGAAATTGGCAGTCTTATCTCCTGCATGGACATCCTGAGTAAGGATGACAGATGCAGCTTAAGTGCTGTCATCTTACAAGCATGTTGTGAGATATGTGTATGAACATTACTTAAATTTGCATGTAGTTTCTGAGCATAGATTTGAGAAAGCATCGTCACACTTTTCATACAAGACTCTCAATAGAAATCCTTCCCTTCACCAGATGGAAGCTTCATGAAATCTTTAATTCTAAATTTCAGATTAACATCATTAATAATTTGAAAGGATATTTTTAAAGACAGGTGCCAAACTACCCCTGAGAATGGATATTCCCTGGGGTCCTAACTCTCTGTTTATGTCTAAGAATATATAAAATACACCAGTCAACTGGTGTGCAGAACGATTAGTTTAAGCAAATGGCTAATAATTATGCATTAGACTTCAAGGCTCAGAGTTAAACTTCACTTATACTTACACTCGGCAGTTCTATTTCAAACTAAGGAAAAGTTGAACCGGGACATAGAAGGGTGGAAAACATTGACCTCACACTTCCTTTGAATGTGTGCTTATAACCTGCAGCTTTTCATGGAAACGTCATTCGTCTCTCATTAAATTATGAAATACACTAAATATTAACACAGGGTAATCATGCTGGAGATCAAAGCCTCACATTTCGTGGAACGAATTTAGAAGTAGAAGTTTTTTTGAGAAAAGTAGTGAAAATAATATCCTGAGTAATATTTTGGTACTAAAAAAAATATTGATCAAAACTGAGTTAAATTATCCAAGGAGTATGCTACTTGCCCAAAAGGTAAAGTTATTCAAGTATCCTTGGCTATATAGTATGGGGTTTATGTACTGTATTATATTGTTTTGTCTGAAAAATGAAAGACAAAACTCTGGAAAAGTGAAAGACTTAATTTGAATATTTTCTAGATCAAAACTTCCAGGTTTTCATTGCCAGGAGTCTCTTTTTTTTTTTTTTTTTTTTGAAATGTAATGTTTAACCTTCTAAAAGAGGAAAACTTTGGAAGTGAAAGCATTTCATCTGGAATTAAACTAGCCACTTCTTTTCAGGGCAAAATACTTTCATGTTAATTTTGCTGAGCAGAAGTGTGGGGAAAATAATTTCAGTTTTATCCAGGACTTGATACAAAACCAAAACCAAAACCAAATTAAAAAATCCTACTCTTTATGGAACCCTGAAAAAGTCCTATTTGCACAGCTCTTGGGGTGATCAGAAGTCTTGGCATTTCAGAGGGACTCAGTGTAATACAGTGGAGCTGGGCAGGCAATCACTCTCAGAACAGGTTGGATTTTATAGCTCACAGAGTTAATGCCTACGGACCAGTGTAAATCCTGTTTATCCTCTCAGGTGACGAGCTAGATCAGACAGATTGTATATAGAGATCTTCCCCCAGTCCTGCATTTAACTGGTTGAAAAACTGCCTTCTTGGAAAGACTCATGGTAATTGTAGGAGTTATAAAACAAAGCAAAATGAAGTGATCAGAAAAACACTTAAGAATGAGATGATGATTGAAATTAAGTTCAGTCACATAAGTCTTCACAGTAACTTAGTTGTGTGTTTTGAATTGTCGTTTACTCAAATACATTAAATTTAGTGTTTTATATTGCAGCTGACTTCTATTGGTAAAGTTGCGTCAGTAGTTATCAGCTATTTTGGTTTGGGGTTTTTTTATGTGGAAATATTGGCATACCCACACACTCTTGAAGAAATGCTGCTGTTTGCAGTGGGCATATAGAAGAACGAGCATTTATAAACTCATGTGTTCCAAGAAAATCCATGTACTGCTTTAAGTACAGGGAGAATGCTGGTAGTTTTATTTGATGCATCAGTATTGCATACAATATAAACTATTACCATTATAGTCCTTGCGTAGCACCCGTCTGCTGAGAATACTGTTGAGTGAATCAAACTGCAGTTCAAAGGTGTCTTTGGGTAGCATCGTTAGGAAGAGGGGCTATACTAAATAAAATGCAGTTCAGCATTTAGATCGCTTTGGTTTGGTTCCTAGCTCTGTTATTTGGGCACTTCTCTTTGCCCAAGTTTCCATGTTCTAAGGTAGGAATGCTGATATTTGTAATGTGCTTTGAGATTTAAAGCTAGAAAATGCTACACAAGAGGCAGGTAATGTTCAAAGATTGGCAGATTTGATGAATATTTTTGATCTCCACTGCATGGCTGGACACTGATGGTGGCATTAGAGAAATGAAGTCAGAGTAAAAATAACATTTGTACCGATATTCTGCTTAGTGTAATGTTACATTAAGGAGTTTAGCTGATTTCTAAATTTACAATGTGTTTGCTTGTAAAAGATTTTGACAAAGTGAAATATCTACTTGCATCTTTTTTTAGCCACATCTCGGGCCAACTCAAATATCAGGCAAAATTAGGAGTTAAAATATTATGTGCTAGAGTTTTCATTCACATAATTTTAAGATCTTAAGAAAGCTAACTCCAAAGACCAGCTTAAATTAGAAAAGTGGCAACTGTGTGAGTAATCATTTCCCTACTTTTTTCAGAGTGAGCTCTGAAAATTTAGGTATGCAGATGAGTTGTTGAGTCTGTTGAAAAAACAATTACTGTGGAGAAGGGATCACTACTTATAGTTCTCATAAGTCACAGGGTAGCTATTTTGTCCATCAGAGTGTAGAATATGTATGAAAACCTTAGAAAACAAGTCCGTATCATCTTTCTGAGTGTTTGCCATTCTTTTTGCTCTCACCTGAAGACTTTCTCTTTTCTTTGATTTTTCCCATTTAGTTTCTGCAAGCAGTTAAAAAAAAAGAAAAAAAAAAAACAAACAACCACGAAAACAGTGAGGTGTCACCACTGAATGAAGGCTTTGAAAGAGCTTTTTATGGAGTTTCATCTCTTGGAGAGTTTTGAATGAGCATCCTTCTCTAGACCTTTACTCTTGCAAATTAGACATTGAAAACTTGCTAGGGCTTTTGAGTCATTTGATAGGATTGTTCCATTGGGCTGAAAATATCACCACTGTTAGACTCGTGGTCCAACAAAAGAAAACTTTCTTACGACCATCAAAATGAAGACTTACTTTTAAACTGCACTGAGGACAGAATAGCTTTGTTACCTTTTTTGTTGTTTGCTCTTTACCAGAACTAGACTCTATTCTGCCTGTCACTAAATACTTGGTCTCAGAAGCCAATTTATTAAAAAACGGCATTTGCTTAAATATTATAAAAATCTATTCTTTTCACAATTGCAATGTAATTTACATGCTGATTTTTTTGCTAAGAATTGCTAGGAGTCTTCATAAGACTCTTAATTAGTCAATCACTAATGTCCAATTCTGTACATTTTGTTTTCTTTCACAGTTCTTTTATTTCTAGCAGTACAACCCTGAGGACTTTTGATTATAAGATTTGATTATAAGATCTTCTGACTACAACTTACGAGCTTAATAGCCATCACGCTGTATTTCTGATCCTGTGTCACACTTCAGGGAAAGCTGCTGTAGCTTGCTTGCTGGCTTTGTTTGCAGTAGTCAAAGCCCCGGAGACGTCAGCATTTAACTGTGCTTTGAAATTGCTGAAGTGTGTTGTTCCACCAGATTGGGTGGCCTACACAGCAATTCTAATAACAAATGGCTCTGGGTTTTTTTGTGAGGAAGTGATCGCACATGCATTGTGTTAAGGTTGCCTTCTGACTATTAGGCAGTAATTTCTGAAGAAAAGAGCCTGCTGTTCTCTCACTTCTGAAATGAAACATGAGTATAACCTGGAATGAACCTATGTCTTATGTTTTTATTCATTGTTTGTTGACCCTGTGGTCAACCCTCTGTCACTATGATTAATCATTCAGACTCCAGTTGTCCAAAAAGACAATTCAAGCCTTTTCTACAAGAACAAATAGGGGGTGGAAGGAAATAAAATGAAGTATTAATGAAACAAAATGGGTTAATCTTTGACATGATAATTTATACCTGGGCTAGCAAACCACCAGGAGTGCTCATGTATGTGAATGATTAATAGCTGGTATGGTTGCATCTGTGACAAGTGATTAATAAAGTTTGTGATTTAAAAAAAACACTTCCTTTTCTTTTTCTTAAGTGTGCAAATCTTGGAACTCCAGTTCTGTCTGCACAGTGACTCAATTACAATGCAGACCTATTTGTAATTCAGCTGTCATTCACCATTACTCATGCAAACATCTTCAAAATGGAGTTCGCTTGATCTGTTAAGTACTAAAGAACTGGGAAATCTAGCATGTCCCCAAAAGACTTTCTAGCCCATGGGGGAAAAAAAAATATGTCTGAGATGCAGCTGTTTCTTCAGAAGCATGTAACCTATCAACATGGAATTTGTTGCATATAAAAACAGTATTCTGAGACTGTACGAACTAGTTACCAGATGCAAACTGAAGCTATGAAGTCCACCTGTACTTCATAGTTAGAGCAATAACTTGCATTAAATCTCAATCCTATCCAGATATAGCTGTGGGGTTTGGTTGGTTGGTTTTGATTTTGTTTTTTTCAGAAGTTAGATCATGCTATGACAAGGTGTGTAATCTGAATGGAAATCATTCACAGAGCTTTAACATGATAGCTTCAACGAAGTACTGCTTTTTAAATCCATACATTCCCTTCTCCAAAAGTTTACAGTATTAGATGAAAATTTGCAAACGTTTGTTTACAATACCACTGCAAACTGAAGGCTTTCAGAACTCATTTGCAAATGCATCCTATACCAAACCCTAGACTGTTCAATAATTAAATGGGTGTGTTGAGATGTGATCATATAGGAAGGTAAGAATGGCAGCAGTGATTCAGACTAAAGGTTCAGTTAACTCTGTGTCCACTCTCCCAACAGTGCGTGGGTGGTAGCAGATGCCTAGGGAAACAAGGGTGAGGAGGGAATGGTGCTTTCTTTGTTATACTTCACCAGTTGCTGTAATCTGTAGCTCCCTGAGCTGGAATTTGAATTCAGACCATCATGTTTAATATATCGTGAATTCATGTAAGAACTTTTTTAACCCATTTGGGTTTTGGCCCCCATGGCATTCTGTGGCAGTTACCTTCACAGTTTCAAATAGGAATTGCATGTTTTACCATTTTAAACTTGCTGTGTGAGCATTTCTTTGACTTTCCTTCTACTTCCTATTTCATGAAGAATAGCAAATAACCTTTCTTTACATTCTGTTTACTGTGTGTGATTTCGTAGACCTATTTCATAGTTCCTCTTTCAAGATGAAAACTTTTAGTCACTTCATCTTTCCTCCCATGAAATCTGTGGCACCCATTCTAATTCTCTTTTTTAAGATGAGGCATCAGTATCTGAGATAGATCCACCATGGATTTATACAGCAGTGTAATAGAGGTATTTAGGGTTGGTTCCAAATTTCTCACTTAATAATTCCAGACATTGTTTTTGGTGGCCCCCAAGCCCAGAACTGGCATTTTCAAAGCAGCATCTACATTTACTAGAAATCACTTTCTTTAGCAGTAATAACTAATATACATAATGAGAGGATTGTCTTACTGCTTTTTGTTTGTTATTTTTAATGCTTTGTACTTTATTTAATAATTTTCAACATTAATTTTAATCTTCTGATATTTTACTCAAATGTCAGTAAAATAGTGTTTAATAATTTTGTGTGTCCCTATTTATGGGTAGCATACTTAGTTTTCTTCTCTGAAGATATACATTGCTTATCAGGAAAAAGAAAATTTAATCTAAAGCTCCTTATGGTGCCCTCTTTGGCTTGTGTAATCTGCAATTTAGGGCTGTAGATTTACAGGCTTTACACTTTTCTAGAAGTCTAATAAGGTTGGACTGATGGATTGGTACAGAAACCATATTAAAGGCCCTTTTCTGGAAATACCACCTCAGCTGATCATAATTCGTTCCAGTAACATGAAGTGAGATTTGTCTTTCATGCACTTGAAGATTAAAGTGCATAGAGAAAGCGACACTTACTATAAAGTGATAAAGTGTTGTTGAGAAATTTCTATGAAAGCTAACAAATTATTTCTTCCTTTGTAGACATTAATCTAATATGTAAGAAGAGAGCATTGTCTCCCTGATTTATGGTAATGTAGTTGCTAGCTGCAGGTAGAGGGTTTTTTGAACAATATTTGTTTTATTTGGTTGTAAATGTGTTTTGGCTGTCCTGAAACATTTTTTCAGATTAATTTTGACCAGCCAGCAAAAATTACCTTTAGTAAGACAAGACACTTAAGTTAACGTGAAACACAACCTTTTGTTTTAATTTTTATAATTACAGAAGTAGGAATTTGGAAATTATTAAATTGAGAAAGTGAAATCTAAGAGGAGGAAGTTGGCATTGTTCTCAGTGTATCTGCTTGTCCAGTTGTGAAGGTATCTATATTGCCTTTGAGGTCCAAGTTCTAATCCTCCTACTGAAACTATCACTTTTACTAATAATGATGTTTTCATTATCTCTCAGGAGATGTGAATAACTGTCTGTAATTTGAAACACTCATCAGAAAAATAGGAAGGACCCAAGTTTGAGTCAGTATTCCAATATGTAGCTTTTTAACTAAATATAAGGGCTTTGGCAAAGGCATTTGAGAGAAATGCACGCTAAAACAGTTGAGCAGTGTGTGTTCACTTGGTATTTCATCAATAAATTAACCTTCTAATATTAGGCTGTGTTTTCCTTTTGTTCTCCAGACTAGTTTCTTTCCTAAAACAACATGATTTCCAAAACGTAACCTCATTTACTTTGCAGAATGAAGTAGAAGGTTTTGATGCATTTAAGTATTATTTCTTCTTGCTTGTTCATTATCCTACTAAGCTAAGGAGAAAAGGTTCAGTACTCAGCTGAAAAAAATGCCGACTCAAGTGGGCATTTAGTTTGTATGTTGAAAACACCACAAAAGTTTATACCATCATGTCTCATTCAAACTTTACTTCTGCAAGAAGTAGCCTGCCTCATTATTTTTTCAGTAAGGTATCTTCAAACAATCTATAAAGTGGTATTAAACCCTGTATGAGTCTGTAAGCCTCTGGGCTCTTCAAGGTGTGTAACCACTGACAGTGATTACTGGAGAAACGAGGAGAGAAGAGGGATCCTTTCGTTTCCCCCTGGTAGTGGCATTATTTGATTTACAACATTTTTTAAAAACAGGAAACTGCCAGGAGAATTTCTTTCTTTCTGAATAAACATGTGTCACTGTACTTGCAGAGCCCATAGTATTTACATTTAGCTGTTGATATTTTAATTAACAATTTAAGCACGTTGTTTGCCCTGCAAGTTCAATGGGAAAAACTCTACAAATAAACAGGAGTTCCCTCTTGGACAATCACTCTGTAAATTAGCTTACTTTGTCAATAAAGCGCATGCCTATCAGCCCCTTCAAGGCAGCAGGGGGCAAGGATGTTCATTTACTTAAGCAGTAGGTTATACTATTAGCGTGTGTGATTGCTATTAATTAGGATATGTGTAGATGTCTCTGTGCTGCACAGTTTGTAATATAAAACCTTTAAGCATTTAGGCTATTAATGAAGTCAATAAATGGTTCTATTATGAGATTTTTTTGTTGTTGTTTTTATTACTTCATCTCTGTTTTGCTATTATTTATTATAATAATAGTACAGTAGGCAAAATATAACCAAGGGCTTTACAGAAACAGTAAAAGCAGAGTTTTTGCCTTGAAGAGTGTGCAGGGGAAGGGACTTTATGTACCAATGTTTGTCCTATAAATCTGAAACAGGAATGCATGTATGGTCCAGCTATTAATTATAAGTGACTTCCATCATTCCACTTGATATTCAGTTCAGTGTTTAAATATGCTTTTCATATCTCTTTGACTTGAAATAATTTAAGCATTTCCTTAGTTTTCTAAATCCATCATAAATGGTCTCACTTAAGTTTTCTTGTAAACAAGGTTATGTGAGTATATGTTTGAAAGACTAGACTAGACTATATGAATATGCATTTCTAATTTAAATTTTAAAACCAAATGTCTATAGCAAATCGTGAATTAATGATGTCTGGGCTGTGCTGTGCTATTAGCTACATATAACCTCTCTCTGACATCAGGCACAGGGTCAATTCAAACTCTTGTCACAGTGAGCATGTCTTTCAAATATATAATCTAAAGCCATGGTTCTGTTTACATGGAAAAGATCAGCTGAAGGGAAATACTGTTCTACAAAGATAAATAATAGAGTTTTATATGCAAATTCATCCATTACTTGAAAACAAACTCGTAGCATTAGAAAGTCTTGCATCCTAATCATGGTACCATCATATAAGCACCTTAATGTGAGTGTTTTGTCTGTCTGAGCATCACAGAGAAGGAAAGCAAGAGAGTGCAATTGGTATTTGAACTGGCAGAAAGAGAGGTGCTTTTCTGAGCTCATGCTGGTCAGAATGTCTAAATGAGCTTGAGAATATATGGCCACACATTCCACCTTACTGTGTCCCAAGGGAGAATATGACTTGCCCAGTTTTAAACTGGACGGATGCAACTCTAGAAAAGAATATGATGAAGTGTTTACTACCATTCTTGGTAAAATTCAACTCTCCTCATTGGGGCTGAGATTAAACCTTGAAGTTTTAATTCTCCTCTTACCAAATGCCCCCAGGAATACCACCCTCAATTTCAATGGAAATGGTGTGAAGCATTAAAGGCCAGAGTGCACAGAAGTGGATTTTCATCACCTTTAGGTCATGTTTTTATAGGAATTTTGAGCTTGGATTTGAATTTATGTGAGGATTTCTAAACTGTCACAAATGTACTGTGAACAATGAAAATTCAGTAAGAATGGGGTCAGTTTCCCAAATGTAAGAAGTAACAGTATTTTCCGTAATTCTGTCCTGTTCTGTGGAAAAATGATTTCTCTGATTCAGAAATCATGTTGTCTCAGATTGCCAAAACCAAGCAAAAAACCCAACTCGCTTGGAGAGATTTTGGTTTTTAATCAGAATATTGCAAGAATCCAACACATCCCCGCCCCCCCCCACC
>NW_009623590.1:61206-74910 GCF_000690535.1 Cariama cristata
CCCCCCCCAACAAACAAACAAAAAATCAACCCCCAAAGTACAACCTTCTGTGGTATAACTATAAATATAAATTAGAAAGTACAGAGTGATTCCATGTTTGAGACCTTAATTCAAAGCAATACCAGGGTTTCTGTGTTTGCAAGTGTAAAGTGGCATACAGGGAAGAAAACAGTTGGAAAATTTGTTAGTTGTAGCAACCGTCTTCCAGTTGCTACATCGGGACTCTAGTATCTTTTATGACTCGGTGCATCTTCAGTCAGGGTGGATTTGAGATGTGACAGTAAACCAAACTTCACCTAGGTGTTGCTAGGCATCAATCTTACCAGAGCTCTTTTGAAATTTTCAGCCGGTGCCAGGCATGGCAGCAGATGTGTTTGTAGAGGAAGTTTTCCAGACATCAACAGCTTTGCTGAGCTTGTACTTTGCTGAACTGCAGAAAAATGCTGGGCAGAACTTCAAAACCATGTTGTGGAATTCAGAAGATAAACAGGGCCTTTTTGAGCTCAGGAAGCACAACTAAATTTCAGAGGACAACCAAGAGCATTAAAGATTCCCACACTTAGAGTTGGAACTCACTCCCTCAGAGCTTGTGTTGAGACTTAGTGCTCAGAAATTGAAGAACATGACCAGTGTGAGACAAAGAAAATAGAAATACTGTAAGCCATCAATACACTTGAAGAACTTTTCTTTTTAATCTATACTGATGGCCATTTCAACAAAAACAAAACAATGTTTTTCAAAACCTGTATTCTGAAACAATAGTCGCTCACCTTTTGATAGACTCTTTTAAGTCATAGAGTTAGTTTACTTCACACCAAAGTGAATTCAACTGCTAGTGAAATGCAGAGTGGCAAAATTTAGGTAGTTTCTGAATATACTTTTGCCTAATAACTTTGTCTTGGGTTCCATAATCAAATGCTGCAGTATTGATTCAGTGTGGTCTACAAAGAAGTCTTAGATTATGCATTGTAGCTAGTCCAGCTATTTCTGTACACAAGTTACTATAGTATTGATCATTATCTCTTAAGAAGAGATGGGTTTATACGTTCTAGGGTGAATGAAGAAATTATTTTTGCATGGATCAGTGAAGATCTCAATAACTGCCATAAGGCTTTCTCTACTTTATGCAGAAGATGCAGGGACTGTTCTGACAACATAAGAAGAGAACAGATTATTGGAAACTGTTCTAGCATACCTTCTAAGAACAAATTTCTTGGTACATTTTCTTTCGTAAGAAATCTGAACATATGGAGAATTATACAAAAACTGCAGAAATTTTGCACAAAAGTCTACTGTAATCTTACCTGTTAGAACAAATACAGATTGCTTGATTACAACAGTAAGCTAAATAGTATTTTGTGGTTTTCAGGATATTATTGACAGCTAAAAATCATAAACTTCATAGGAAAAGCAGTTTTATGTATTCACACAATAAATTAACTCTGCTTTAAGTCTGAGATGAGAATGATACTCTGTTTGCAAAGTGATTTTTTTTTGTGTGGTTTCTCGATGAGCATCCCTGACAATGAGCAGTGTTTCCATGGAAACACTGATGCTCATTGAGAAACCACCCAAAAAAATGAATGCCCAGGCAAATACTATTCCCAATACTTGTACAGCACTACTAAACGAATGAGAAACGGTCCATTGTCTACTTAACTATTTTCAGTACAGCAGTGTAACTCTATTAGAATTGTTTATACTAAATATAAATTGTTTGAACTCTGACAGTGTATTCGGAGCTTATGATTTTATCTTTGAAAAACTGCCATCTGTATGCAAATATAAGGACAATGAGAACACTTGCTCCTATGCAGTATTGTAACTTTGTGCATTTTCCAGGGAAGTACGCTATAGATGAGAGAGCTTTCAAGACCAAATGCTATGTAGCCAAGTTTTCAATCACTTCCCTGCAAAATAGTTTCAGAACTACAGAAGACACTTATTTTATCAATCCTGAATATGTAGGAATGTTGAAGGAAGTCCTCACGAAATGGATATATGTGTGCTCTGCAGCTGAAATGGTCTTAATATGGTTTCCTAATACAAGAAATTATCTATGTGACAGCTGATCCATATTTATTGCATACTTATTGCATATTTATTATATTTTCACATGAAGCTTTTCTATTTTCCTCTTTATTTATTTAGGCTTTTCTCTTTGGTGACTCCCCATCCTTTGAATAGCGTGTACTGCTTTTGCTTGTGGAAAGTCAGGGGAAATGTAGAGATAGAACTGATATAAAAGTCTAGGAGAATAAGACTGAGCTGAAGGTTGTTGGAGTTGCCTCAGCTGAGATAGACTGGTAGATGAATATATAGGGAGGTGGATGCAGCTGAGTATTCTTGTAGAACTTCAAGGCCAAAATTTTTCTGTCATGAAACACTGGGAAGTTGAGTAACAGGTAACTGTGATGTAAAAACTCACTCAGAAAGGGCAAAAGGAACTTTTGAATAATTACACAGATGAAAACACAGAATGGTTCTGTTTTCTCATGATTCAGAAGCAGGAGCAACCTTACAGTGCCCAGGAACCTGATTTATAAATTTTGAGCTCCTAAAGGAGTCTAGTTCTTGATTTCATATCCAAATTGTTGCAGGTACACCTGAGACATAGAAGCAAACTGTGTTCTTGGAAAAGCTGACCAAACCCCTACCAGCTTCACTGACAATGAAACCTGAAAAACTTTTTTTGGGATTCTGCTTCAAATACAAACTCCCGTGTGGCTCTTATAAACACTTGTCATATTTAAGTTTCTTCCGGACGTATCCATGACTTTGGTTTTCAGTCTTTTTTCCTTTACTATTGCATGCTATCAAAGCAGAGGAAGTTAACCTTACATTATCTAAAACATATGAGTTGCCATGCCAGATCAAGCCATGAAATCCATTGACATAGATTGCTTCTTTAACTGACCAGTCCCTGATGATTCAGAGGCATATGAAATAGCCGTGATGCTTAGTTAGGCCTTAGGTCAGGAAGTTACCTTTAGTCAGCATCCAGCTTTAGAAGTCTTTGAGGATTCTGTGCTTTGTATGACCTTAGCTAGCTGTTCATATTGATATTTTGCTCTAAAATTAACTCATACTTTGAAGCAATTTTGATTTACTGTTCCATAATTCGGACCATAGTAATGGTTAATCAGACAGTTATGCAAAAGAAATTTAAAAGCCAGAGAAAGAAGACAACTAATGCTCTGCACATTGATAAAAATATTTTACAGATCTGTTTTTACTACAAAGGATTACCATTTTCTAGCAGCAGTTGTTTGAAATCAGCCAGTAAATGGAAATACTTTACAGCTAACTTCTGAAATATGAGAAGCACCTGCTAATTGTATATTGCATCTTCAAATCAAAAATCACATTTTTCATGTCTTCTCTAATGTTTGTGGCATTGAATTACTGACTTCTTTTTCTGACCTTAAATAGGACGTCCTGACACATGGTCAGCTTGTGACAGTGATTAATTAGTATTAATGTACTTTTTTGGTGTTCTGTCAAGGATGACCGGGTGTGGGCTGTTAAACTTGTGATCTCCGGCTCTCGCACAGACCAGCACTCGGAGGGCAAATAGGAACACAGAGAAAAGAGTTTGTAGGTTTGCTTCGCAGTATTTTAAATGAGCAACTGAGTAAGAGGTGTCAGAGCTTTTTTAGTTCTATTGGAGTTTTGCATCAGGGCTTCACAGAATATAAACCTGGTTAGTTCTGCTTTGTCAGTACAGTCAACACATTGTAGAAGTTGAAGATCAGTCCGTAATTATCAGTAAATCTAAATTACATTTATTTGTTGCTTTTTATATCAACTCTTCTCCAAAGTTAAGAGTTCTAATTTCAGTCCTCAGGGTTTCTTTCTTTTGTTTTTCTTTTTTTTTTTTTTGTTAAATAAAAGCAGTATGGAAGAAGATTAGAGGAATATGACTTGGAGGATCTATAGTTTATTTCTAACTTTTTCATAAAGCTATTGCAGGACTTTGCATCAATTATTTTTACCTTATAATAAAGACATGCTGATGAAAAAGTGCTTGTATTCCCAGATATTATTATTTATTTTTACATTACATTTTGTCTAAATTAGTTCAAAGGACCTATCCGTGTTGTGACTATGCATTTCTGTATGTAAGCACTAAATAGGTTGTTAGTGTCCTGAGGCATGTAAACATACAATGTGGGTTTAGTTTCAGGATATTTTGTAAACAAATATATACAAAGTATGTAAAAGTCATTGGAATATAATGTTTTACAAAATCAACAAAAGGGTGTATAGTAGTTGTAATTGGTGAAGTATACGGCAGTATTAGTATAACACAATTTTGTATAATATGAAAGCATGTTTTTCTCTTTAACTTCATCACCAAAAAACACTAGTAATGGTTATCAGCTTTCTCTATATTTATAATTGTGCAACGTTAAGTAAACTGCAGGTGGATAAAATCAGTTTTGAAAGACACATTTTCAGATGAAACCATGAAGTTATGCTGATAGTGATCACTGCAGTCTTTTCTCATGTAAAAAGTCTCTTTGGTCTTGCGATGTTAAAAGTATTCTCAATTCTCTTTGCCTTAAGAGAGGGCAGTGGTGGGGAGGGAGGACAAAATCTTCCCGTGATAGTCCTCTACAGTCTGCATCAAAAGTATAATCAATCCCCTGCAATAGCATTATCACAGCTAAATTGTAGACTGGATAAATGAAGTGTATATCTCATAGTCAAGAGAATCTAGAGATTTGGGGTTGACAGTTAAACTAATGTAATGAAGCTGATTTTCATAAAGTGCTGAGTACTTTTTCTCTGTAAATCATACTTGTTTGGTTCAGTTCAAGATTGGTATCCAAATCCTAGAGCAATGTCACTACTTGTAGTTTCTGTCCATAATATATGAAAATAGCAGTGATATTGTCCAATCCTATTTCAGAAGGACACAACAACCTGAGATAAATTTGCTTGTGACTCTCACTGGTACTAAGTTTTAGTGAGTGGATTAGTCACCAAATTGTCTGTCTGTAGCCTCCAACTTTGAAGCTTACTGCTGTTCATTTGTGATACACAGGAAAATTCTAGATCAGATATTCTTGTACTTTGTAGGCGACTGCTGTTGGGTGTGATGAAATGAGTCATATCAATCACAACTGCTACGGTGTAACACCAGGCCCCATTGTCTGTTCCTAATGCACCCCGCAGACCTAAACCCCTGTATTTCAGTTCTCTTAAAAGCACTTACTCTTGGCATCACCAAATCAGAAAAGGATTAAGAAGTGTACAACATGTAATTCCTAGTTGGTTTTGATAGATTTTTACATAGAGGAGGTAACAGATACTTCAGAATTGTCAGGACTATCAGACTAGGGAGAAATTAGTTCGGGGGAAAAGGTTTCTTAAAAGCATGAAGCAACTTATACATGGAGATTGATTTGTAGAGCTTGCAGGCCTGCTTTACTTCAGCTCCACTGAACTATCTGAGATATGACATTTCACTGTTCTTGACAGAGAAATGAGTGCTGATGGAAATGTAAATATCTTGGAAGAAACAGAAGTTGTAACAATTAGTTTGACAGAGTAGGCTTTAGAGGTGGAAGCGTCTTCTGTGTTTAGACAGGAAACCATGCTGCAGAGGGGGAGTGCTCCAGGATTGCTGTTTTCCTGGTGCCTTTCTCGTTTCACTAAAACATGTAGATGGAAACGAGTAGGTAAGGCTTAGTGTCAGCATCTTAAAGTTTAGTTATGAGCAGCTGCCTCATCATGAAAAATGTCTGTTTAGATTTCAAAAATTGTCTTGATACTATTTAATGTCTTTTCACACTGCACACTGTATGTCATTCAGATTTTTATTGTTCTGATTTCAGTCATGTGGAAGTGCTAAAGTTAAAAACAGACTACAGCCACAAAGATTAGTTACTTCTCCATCCCCTACTAAGAATTATGCTTAATGTGGTCTCTTTCCAAGTGTGTATGTACAACTAAATGCTGATATGAATAAAATTCTTAAAAGTAATTGAATTCTTCTTGTGGGCTACTAATGAAATATGATGTAGAAATAGGATTTGTCTTTGGAAATGACAGTTGGAGAAATTGGGTCATTTGTTAAGCTAGATCTAGTAACCAGACCCAGACTTATTTTTCAGATGGTATAGAAGATTATTGTGTATCAAAAGAAAAATCATGAAAAGGCGGCAGTGATGGCAGGGGTGACTGTTACAGAAGTTATCATCTTCTGATTTAGAAGGTTGATTTTATTTTTATCATATTGTGCAGTCTCCTCTATCTGGTCTGTACATCAGTAGAGAAGTTTCTCTCTTCTTCCTCATTGATCATTCCTGATACATGGTTGAACACCTTATTCGTGTAAATCCTTCTGAAGTGTTCCACATTGGCCTCACCCCATTGTTAGAAAGCTGGCGTGGTGCCTTTGAGTTGGGATCTAAAACTTATCAAGAATGTACTCCCCTCGGATTCTTTAATGTACATTGTGAGGGGCCCTTTTTGTAGTATCTAATGAGCTGTCCCACAAATGCGCTGAACATTGTCATCAGTCACTTCATGGTGCTCCTTATTCACTTTTCCTTTTCCTTCAAGAGAAAGTTAAGTGGGAATATTTAAGTCCAACAAGAAAAGTGCTCCCTATGTAAGCAGCCTTTTTCAAAGCTATGAGAAGGATGCATATGATTCCACTAAGACACCAGTTAGCAGGTCCTGCTTATACAAAGTGTAGTGCTTCATGGTCCCCTTCCCCTTATTGAGGAATTACTATCTTTGAAATTTTCAGACAGGTACTCTAGCACCGAGAGCACGGAATTTTATTTCTTGTGTCCCTAGATGTTGTATCTATGTTATAAGCAGTCAAGATGATACAGGAATTTTGCAGATGTCACAGGCTGTAGGAGGTTGTAGCCAACAAATTATTTTTGTTCTTGCAGTTGTGTAAAACATTTGACATGTTATTAGCAGCAAGTAAAACATAAAAATTCAGAAGTGGACTGCTTCATTACTGGAACAACCCCATTTTCCTCCCAAAGTTAAAGATAAAACATCTAAGTATTTCCGGGTAATGCACAGAAAGTTAAAAATTTCAGTCCTAGTTCTGCCATCAAGATTTTGTGGTTTGGACCAAATGATGTCATTTATTCAGTTTTAGTTTCTTTCTTTAAAAGTAGGATAATACTTGCCCTGTAGGGGGTTAAAGAAACATTTGCTTCTATAAAGGTCTGAGTTGTTGCAACACTAACGGTAAAGGGACTTCCAGACATCAGTTGCTGTTTGCATAGTTTCCTCTACCTCCTGATTAGGGGAGTCAAAGAAGTGATGCTCAATAATCAGATTAGGGGAAAGTTTCTAAATTTATACAATTATTTGTTCAAGTGAAACCTTGGTTTGCAAACTGGGTAGTGAATGACCAGCTAATTAAGAGGCAGAGATGAACAAAATCGACCAAATACAGTTAGGGAACTAAAATGAGAAGTGTCCTTTCTGTATAAGAATTGTTGGTTTAACTGATGGCCTGCAAAATAGTGATATATCATAGCCACTGAATGAAGAAATGTTTGTCCTACAACGAAGCCCTAGAGCCCATAATTCATATTTTTTTGTGCTGTACCAAATAATTTCAAATTTGGGAAAGGAAGAATACAGTCTTACTGTTCCTGCATGTTCTCTGGCTTGCCACTATTGGTAGTCTTCCTGAAGAAAAAGGGCTGCAAGTCTTAGATTTAAAGGAGGATATGGCTAGAATCTTGTAATTGCTATACATCTATGCCCCTATATAACCACATAGATGACTTTTAAAATCTAATCCATTACCTTTTTCTAGTCACTGAAAACTACTAGTGATAAAAGTTCAGATTGATATATTGCTTCAAGTCAAGTAAAGATCTGTTTTTTGAAATAGTGGATCTTAAAAGATTGATGGAGTTCACTGGATTTCAGATGATTATGGTAAAGATTTCATATAGGATGGTAGGTGATCAGTTTATTGAGGTTTTATTAAATGGTTACAACAGTTACCATTTTTCTTTGATCTTTTAGACCAGCACCATCCATCCAGTTTTGTCTCCAGTGAATAGAATTTTGCAATGCTGGCTTGCTATTGAACCACCAGTAATCGGTATATTCAGAAGTAGCTGAATGAGTGCTAGTTTATTTTATATTTTAATTTGATCTTCTTAACATTTGGCATGTTATTTCACACATTACCATTCTGCATGTTTCCAAGAATTGTCAAAGTCTCCGTGCTAGAATGATTTGGAAAACTTCCAACCAAGCATTGCATGAAAGGGCTGTGTCTTCTGGATGTTATAGTTAGGCTTTGTGATACAAGGATATCCTGTATGTTTCTCACTAGACCTTTAAGTGCTAGTTTTGCCTAATAAAGTCCTACAGTTTTGGACAGCTGCTTGTTAGATTTCTTTTTTCTCTGCTTGCATAGCAGAAATCAAGCTAACGAAGGAGGAGCACAACTTCCTAGGACCATTGCAGAGGCAGTGGACCAACGTTATCTGATAGATGAGATACTTTGATAGATAATAGGTTGATCCTCCCGCTTGATTTTTAATCACTGTATCTTTTGCAGCTGAATGAAAGTAAAGCATCTCATGAGCAGCTTTCATGTAGCATAGACAGAAGAAAATCACAGTGAAAGGAGTTACAGAATATGATAGTGGCAGCTGTAGCACTGTGGCACTGCGGCACTGCTCACTGACCTGCGCTCCATGGGCAAGGTGCCTTGCAGGGTCGGTTGTTGGTATTTTCCCCAATTACAAGTGAGTTGTTGGTCAGTTGTCTGTTATATGAGCAGTTTCTATTTCACATCTTTATCTTTTAAACAGTTTTGAAGTTGCTAATGCAAATTATTTGGATGGGTGATACTACATTTTCATTCAAGCATGGATTAAGTTTGTTACATTTAAGTTGGTGAAAGTACAAAATTTCTTCTAATGGTAAAAATAATCTACAGATATTTCCCTGTTTCAGGTTGCTGCAAGGGAGTATTTTATTTTGCCTTAAAAGTGGTAACAGTTGAATTGAAGGCAGTGAGATCAAATGTGAAAAGAATATACCAGCATTATAAATGCCGTTTCTTTTTTCTTTTTAAGTGTTAGATACATAAATGGATTAGGTAAAAAAAAAAAATGATTGAAGTGTGGTTTTTGAATGCCAGCCTACGTATTGTGATATGCAGCTTAGAAAACAAAACAAAAAAAACCAACACAAAACCAAAAGAAAAAAAAAAGAGAGAGGCTTTAGCCCCTTAGGCAAAGCTAACATTGATGCTAATTAATTCAATGGACCTTAGATTAGGCCCACTTTCCTCAGGGAGGTATTTGTCCTCATTCTTCACTCCTGGAGTTTGTATTCAAACTACTGTATCTTTCTGTCACTGTGAACAAAGTTACCTTTAAAAAGTCATCTATGAATATCATCATGGAGAGTGACTTTTATCTTGGCCCTGTAGGTCAATAGTATAAAAAATCAGAGCATTTAGATTCAGGTCTCTTTGACCTTTTCAGACTACATGAATCTGCTTAATTTTTTTACAGCTGAAAATCATTTTACAGGAGGAAAAAAAAAACCACAATTATTGCAGAATAGATCTAAGTAATAGAATCTGGTTGTTGAAAATGAGAATATCACCCTTTAATTACCATTGTCAAAAGAAGATTGTTTAACTACATTGCGTTATCTACATGTGCTGTTTTTTACAATATTATTAACAGCATTGTGATTTGTTAACAAAATATTACAGGGACACTAACCTGCTAGGAGGTATTCTAGGGGATTAGTGTGTTGGCTACTGCTGTTGGTTCTTACTGCCTGGACACTGCTGCCATAAACCATCAGCTGTAACTCTGTTTTCCTGCCTTCACTGTTGCACTTTGAATTGTGCTGTAGCTCAAAGCCATTTCCTGCTCATTTGTATTCCGCTAGATTATACAATTAGCTGGCCGGGGCACCCTTGTTAGCCAGATAGATTATTTCCATTTGGATTCCATCATTTTACTGAAAACTCATGAAAATGCAGATTGAGAAGCTTAACAGGTGAAATAAATAAATAGAAGTAAGGATATGTAGCTTAGCCATGCACAGCCCAGACCAGCCCTGCAGCTTCTTCAGAGAACGCTGCCCCAGCCAGAGGAAACTCTCCATCAGTTTTAGTTACATCTTGTCACAGACACAGTAAATCCTTGGGCAATCCAGTTCTGCTTAGTGTTTCATAGTGAGAAAAAAGCTCTAGTGTACCGAAGGGAACTGTGTGCTCTGTTAGCAGTTGATATTGTGTCTCTAAATGCTAAGGCATTTACTGCACAACAGTGTAATTACCTAGCCAGGTATATTTGACAGTATAATCGAATGTTTTCTTAAGGCTCCCATGAAAGATTTTGTTCTGTTGGCTAATTTACTGTGCACATGCATACCATGATTATCACAGAAATAGCTAGTACACATTAGGTTTCAGTAAAGATTATGGAAGGCTCCTGTCTTTTTTGAAAAGAACTCCAAAAGATAAACATCTGAAATTATTTTAGTAAGTAACTTTGTGTCTCCTGAGTGTTGTTTCTGTTCCTTTTGCTGTCCCTTGATTTCTCTACAGCTCGTTCAATGCAAAATACAGAGGATTAATGAAATCATATTCATTAAGAACTTAGAAGTAAGAAGCTATGGAAAATATAATTTAGTAAATAGGAGTAAGCAAAGACAGCAGAATTTGGTACTTCTGTTTGTTGTTGTTCCCTAACTTCAGCATATGGAAGGAAGAGCAGAGTAGGGACCGTGGCACTCCAGCGTCCGTTTCTCATGTAAGTGTAGAGCTCTGGGTGACACATGAGCATGTCTCCAGTGAAAGCTACTGAGCTTGTCATCTTCACTAACCCTAATACTGCACCCTGTCATGCCACACCGCTCCTTGGTCTCTCCTGTGGGCAGCTAGCTCGTAGCGTGTACTGCTTATCATCAAAGAGAAGGCAAACAAAGGAAAGAGAAGTAACAGAACTAAGGTAAAATGTAGGCAATTCTGGATTGCCTTCTCATTTCTCTCCCTGTGTCGTCTCGTGACCTGAGGCCACTCTCAGGTGTGGAACTGCCTCCCGGTCAGCTGTGGCTCAGCAGTGACCCTGTTGCAGCACAGAGATGCCAAAACTCTCACAACCTCGTCAGGAGCCAGGGGCCATCTAGATATGAAAGCTATTAAAAATCCATACGTTTGCAGATTTGTCCTTTGACTAATCCAGTCATTTAGATTTGGTCTCTGGAGCTATTCTAGAAATTGAAACTTAAGTCATTAATGCACAGTGCTGATAATACTGTGACTGAATTAATTTGTGAATTTATGTTAAGTAAATAAATAAAATATTAATAATCCTTACCAAAGGGAAAAAAAGTAATAAAACCAGCGTCCTCCAATGTCTGGGGACTTCTGGTTTAGCCACTCTTCTTCATAATGTTTTGCTCAAGTGTGAAGGGGAGGATGATCCAACTGACTGGATTAATAATAAATTTCCTTAATGAATTTATGGAAGGGGAAGGTAGGTACTAGGAGCAGGCTAAGAAAAATGTCATGCACTCATTAAAACCTCTGAAGATCAGTTCTGAGATAGGAAGCTAAAGAGTTGTTTTATACCTAAGAATACAATCATATTTATTTATGTGTTTTAGTGAAATTCTAAATATACAATGCCATGTTTATTTTGAACATGTATTATTGATATTGGGGTAGGGAATGTCACTGCATTAGTTTGACTACATGGAGAAAGGCAAAGATTTTATCTAATGAAAGAGGTTTATTTTCTTTCAAGCACCTTTATCAGAACTTGCAATAAAAGTAGTATTACACCTATAATCCTTGTAGACATGAATTACCTTAAAAGCAAACAAAGGAACAAGAAACTTTGAGCTCCCTCACTTCTGAGCCTTCTTACGTCTTAAAATAAAAAATTAAAGTCACATAGCCACATGATCTGAGTTAAAGGAACAGGAATGAAGCCCGGAGTCTTTCACCTGCGGGCTGCATATTCAAATTCAGCCCAGACTAGGGAGTCACTAGGTGATTACGGGGTGCCAGGGGTTGTGTTAGTTGCATGGGGTGGCCCTGAGTCCCTGCTGGCTTCCACAGGTGTGCGTGCACCTTTCGAGGACCCCCACCGACATACCCTTCTCTTCAGTCTTGCCAGTTTCAGAGAGAAAGGCCGAAGAAGATTAGTTTTTGTGACTTGAATCGTCATTGCAGTTTTAGTGAAGAGTCTGTCAAGGAGGGGAATTGCAAAGATACTTTCACTCTTATTACATGTGTTTTTACTGAACTTACAAAGCTGCCAACCCAACTACTTTGCCGAGCCCTGAAACTCTGTGTGAGCATGTGTGCACATATGTGCGCACACAGCTTTTTTCCTTACAGATGCTGTTTTCCTCATGCTAGAAAGACGGTACAGCTGCTGCGTTGTCATTTTTTTATCACATCACTCCATACTTTGATTGCGTCTTTTTCAAATGTCACCTCCTAAGCACAGGAAAAAAGGAATTTCTGAATATATTCAGTTAAGGAATTATTTTTGAGTCAAATAGCTATTTATATCTATTCCCTAAAGATGCCATTGTATGTAATGCAAAATACCAGAAGTGATGAAGACAAATATTATCACCCCCAAAAAGAAAGAAGAAAACAGCAGAAGCTGTCCGGCTCAAATTGTACCATATCAACTCCTGCAGGGTATTTTCATTTTCATCGCTGCTGCTGTTCTTTCCTTTGCTTTTTTTTTTAGATGTGTGTCTTGCACAGGATAGAGTAATGATGTTTTGGAATTAATCTCTCATATATTTTGCAAGCTATAAACAGTAGCCTCTTCATAGTTGCATTGTAACTGTTGTCTCAAAATGGAGGTGGAGCTTGAAGAATGGGGTTTGAGATCCTAATCACTTCCATTTCACTCTTGTATTATAACATCTTTTAAAAACTTACTTTGGTTTAACATAGTCTGCTATGCTGTCATAGGATAGAAAAAGGGACCAAGTTAACTTAGTCATAGTAAGGTGGAAGAAAAATACGGTAATGATGTTTAAATAGACAATGACTTTATGAGCCCCTTTCTGTTAAAACTAAAAAAAAAATACTTCATCTATAGTACAGGTTTTTAGTCCTTCTGCACTCGCATATTATCATATCTAGAAAAGGCAGGAGGAATTCTCTCCATCTCAGCATTAGAAGAACTGCTACCACAGGTTGCAGGGCTAGCCACAGGTTTCTTGCTGTCGTAGGTACTGCAGTCCACCACCTGATTGCTCTTTGTCTTCTCTTCACTCTCTTTCCTTCAGCAGACACATCCTCAGTTCCTTGTGGTCCTTTGGAGGGTCCACAAAGGACCCTTTTAGCCAAGGGTCCACACATCTATCCGTGCACAGGGATGGGCAAACATAGTATGAGCGGGTTAAACACTGTTAGTACATAGTAAGATTATTTTGGCGTGAGAAGTAGTAAAAGGCAATTAGGCGTATGTTTTCAGCTGCAACAAAGGTAATGCAACGCTCTCCTGCAATGTGAATGCCAGGGATTTCCATGGGGTGTTATGTGGATGTCCACGGTAGCTGAAGTGGTTAAAAAAATAGATAAAGAAGGAAGCTGTAAGACCCTGAGCATCTGAGAGAAGTTCCTGTGAGACCCAGAGCTACGGTTTTGTGTCTGGGTTCTGCCGTGTAACTCCCTGTTAGCTTCTGAGAAAGGAG
>NW_009623591.1:0-30420 GCF_000690535.1 Cariama cristata
CAAATGATTCTATGATTCTATGATTCTGAGATTTAGCTGCCAAATTCTCCAAGGGTTACAAGCAGCATATTTATTTCATATATTCATCAATAAATTCTAACATAACATAGGCCACTTTCACTGTATCCTTAAAATAGGGGATTTTTCAAAGGCTTCAGCAATGTCAAGTCCCATTCACTCATTTCTGTAGAGCATGAGAACTCCATATTGAGTTGGAGGAAGCTGGCCGTATAGTTCACTACCTTGTTTCCAATGGCACAAGAGAAAATCGTGAAAATTTTCAAATCTAAATTCTGCATGCTATTGAATTACTTTTAAGTAATTACAATCTCTCTTGTAATCAGCTCTAGTCTTTCTGTGTCTTTCTCCACCTGATATAGTTTTTGTCATGTAATCCTGAGAACTTGATTTCTGTTAAACTTTTTTTAAGATGAGGCTATCAATGAGAATACAACGTTCCATGCAAGATTATACATGTATTAAATATAATAGTAATCTGAACATATTGTAATGACAGGTAGCACCAGATGGTGCAGTTACAGGTAGAATTGTTCATTTTCAGTTATGAATGATCTATTTACTTTAACAAAATGAAATGTAATTGTTTGTTTTGCAGTCTAGATTATACTGGTCGCTTTTTTCAAAAGAAAAATGGAATTTTTCTCTGATTTTTTGTCTTTATGTTTTTAGTGGGTGTAGTCTTGGTATGGAGTTACATACCCCACCCCATTCCCCCCTCCAAACCCAATAAACTAATGTTTGTACTATACTTCTTGATTAAAAAAAGAAAAAAGCTATGCTTGCATTCTGTCGATGAACATCTGTTCAAGACAGTTTTATGCAAATTCATGTTTCTTGTTTAATTTGCTGGGTGGGCTCAACATCACTGAATTCTCTCCCCATGGGAATACTATACCTATTGATATTCAAATAGGTTTGCATTGTTCACCCCTCAACCCATTCAGCACATCCAAATACTGAGAGTTTTCTTCAATCACTACCACACCTGTAGCTGCAATGAATAAGAATAAGCAATGCCCTTTGTAAAAATGGCATTGATTATGTCTATAAATCAGATGTAGGAATGCAAATTAGTATCCATTTTGGAAACAAGGGGCTTTACAAACATAAAACTTGAAAGATTTAGCTCCAAAGTGCCTCACATTTTTTCCTAATATGTATCTTTAAAGAATGTTTAAAATTAGAGCACTTTAAAACATTAACTTTTTTGGGTTTTGCTCTTTTTTACAACAGTAATTATTTTTAGTAACAGATTTTTCAGAAGACTTTTCAAGATAAACTACTCAATTTTACGTCATTCCTGTGAGTTGAATGCAGATGTGTTGGATTTTGTTTTGTTTGTTTGTTTTCTGTTTTTAACTGATGAGAAAACTAAGATGGCAGGGTCACCAGCTCAATATGCCATTCAGCACCAGATGCACTGGAAAATTCTAACTCTCATTAATTTCATTTAAGGTACAACTCAGTTGACATAAGACATTCAAAATTACAGACTGCTTTTAAAGATCTCAGTGCAACATTCCAAGGTCAGATGAGTCAGGACAGAACAAAAATAAGAAATCATAAGTTTCCTCCTCTGTAGCATGTTTTATAATTACCAACAGACTAGCAATAACCATACAAGGAAACCTAAGTGCTGTACAACCGCAAAATAATACATTTTGCAGAGAGATAAAGTCCACTTGCTCTTCTTTTAGCTGGAATTTTCCAACCTACTTTTGTGTATTCAGCAAAACCTGAATTCCTATTTTAAAGAGGCAAGGGATAGCACTCACCTACCTGATCGGAGGATTTGCTCAAACATTCAAAGTACTGAATAGCTAACATACAGTTTTCAACCACAATCCAGATACAGATAGAACAATCTGGACCCAATTTTCTTACCAAAAGAAAACAAGTAAGATACAGGACATTATAGTACATGCACTAAACCAGGATTGAGGGTAGTTAAATTTGTTTCCTGATGCTGTCAAAAGTCTTACGTATGACCTTGAGAAGTTCATAATCTCTATGAAATTTACATGTGGGGACTCCACACAATAATGATTTCTGTCTTTTCTACATATATTGTAAACACTTCTAGTCAGGGTCTGCCTTATTACATGCTTATTACAGAAAAAATCTCCAATTAAGTACCAAAACTATCATTGTTCTCTGAGTTTCCACAATATATAAATACACTAAGAATAATTTGAGTATTCCAAATCATGCAAGTCAATGTCAGGAGACGTTCTGTCTCGTTAAAGAGAACGTCAGGAGCCTCTTCATCGCACTTATTCTGCAATTGGTGAACATTCATCCACCTCACTGTGGGTAGAAACACCTCTCACTTTCCGAAGATATGATATTTTTATACACACTTATATGCAGCTGTTATTAAGAATGCAGTCACATCATTTTTTATTCTAATAGTGGGAGTACATAATCAGTTCAAGTGCTGCACTAGTAAGGAGAATTCAAGACAAATTATAAGTCATAGATAATTACTATTAATAGAAAATATGCCTCAAGGAGAATGGAGTTATTAGACAAACATCACTGCAGTGCTTAGTATCTCAGGAGTGGATAAAGGAAAGGAGAATGAGTTGCTTTGGGATTCCTCCACCTTGTAGTAGTTGGTGAAGGGATTTTTTTTTGATTCCTTTCTATTCCTAGCCACATAAACGCAGATTTCATTTTAGAAGAGGCATGAGAAACTACAGAACAGTGCCATCTAGAAACAGTGCAATATTTGGTATTGTTGCAGCAGATGTAATAGCTCCTCACCCAAAGCAGAGGCTCTCCCTTACTCTTGTGCACCTTTCTGCCTCAACTGACCACAGTTGAAGCTCCTTACAGCAATACTGTTGAAAACAGGAATTAGTTATCAAAAGCAAGATTATGTATATATGACCTGGATGCTTTAGATTTGAATTCACATAGAAGTGACATAATTTGCTTGCTCTGTTAAGATTTATGCCCTGTATGGAAGAAATCTTTCCAAGCCTACCTTCCTTCCTCTCAACACTGGTTCAATTGGACAACTGACTGTTGTTCTACTGGATGGCAGATACATACTTTTCCTTTACTTTAGTATTAAAAGTTAAGAAAAAAAAAAATTGAAGAAATATCCTTTCATATTGAAGAGAAAAGTGTCATTATTGAATTGCTTGATTTGCTTGATATGATGGTATCATCTTTGATTGACCCATATTTCCTCCAAACATTTGGTGGCTAGTTTCCTTCAACAGCACTCTGGGAAAGAGGACCTTTAAAGTCCCACGAAGCAAAGTCATACCAAGCCAGCCCGCTTTCAGCCCTGAAGTGGCTGGCTGCTGTAGTACACTGTTGGAGCACACCTAAGGTGGGAGACAAGAGGCCAGAATGGCAATGCTTTTGACAACCTGAAAAAAATAAATCGATAGCTCACTAACACCTGAAGTGCCTCATTGCTGACAAGGAACAGATTATTAACCTGACACATCAAAAGGTTTTAAAATGAATGTCTCTTTATTATATTGTCCAAACTACTGAAAAATTGATTGTTTAAAAACCCTTTTACAGAGAGAAAGAGGAAAGAAATAATTGCAATATTTCTTTTTCTACATTGAACATATCTGGCTTTATTATGAATCCTTCCCCATTCTGCAACTACAAGAAAACAGAATTTTCCCCAGCTATTTTAAAAAATGACCTGCAATTGCTTTAGACTAATCCCTTTGTGCTATTAGAAATCAACATGTTTGGTGTAAACAAGAAAGGAATTCTTCATTTTGGCCTCTGCACAGCAAGAGGAAAAAGGAAGGCAAAGCAGAAAGGACTGAGGAATCTGGGTGTAGGCTTTCCTGGCAGATATAGAGAGGCTACAGTATGATCTTCTAGTCAGGAGGGTGTCTTTGGTAAGCAACATCTGTCCTGAATTGCTCTGTTTGGTTGTTCAGTTGGAGTAAATAGTGCAGAATTACATATACAACTTCTATTCTTAAAAGGAGTTATTTTCTGCTTAAGTTCTATTCTTAAAATACTTCCAGTATTTCTGGCAATCAATGACCTCACACTTTATGATAATTCTTGACAAATTAGCCTGTGATTCCACACTGCTTTGCAGTCAAGGACCGCAGAAGAGAAATGTTGTCTGGCATTTTCTAGTCTGTATGCCCACAAGCAAGATAAACATACAGAATATTTTCCATGGAAAATTTCCTTGACTTACAAGTATTTCACCTTTCACAGAAGGTTGATGTATTATCAATTTTCAAACCCTATTCAGTGCGATTTTTGTAAAAGTAAAAGACTGGGTAGTTGTAGAAAACTGAGCATTATGCAGAGCATCTAGGAAATGTAGCATTAAAAGTGTTCAATGCTTGGAAAAATGAAACCATTGTTACTTACAACAGTTGATCTACAGTTCACACAGAGTGATGCAATAAATACCTGAGAACAGCTATTTTCCACCTGATCCTCTTCTGAACATTGGTCTTTCTGAAAAATATATGGGGGAGGACACACAGCCTCCTTGAATCTTTTTTACCTCTGAAATTTCTCATAAACCCTTTGCTCTTCCTTTTCACTCCACCTCCAAAGCTGGACAAGGTGTGTAACTGAGTCAGTTGAGACATAGGGAGCTGATCCCTATGGGATGTTGGCCTGCGCAAGGGTGATAGAAGCTCAGGACAAGCAGTCAGGCAGCAGCAACATGAGAGCTGGCATAAGCACTGCCTTCTCTACGTTTTGTGAGTAAAAAACAGTCCCCATGGGAGTTACACCATAAATCACAATCCATATAACTGCCTGTTTGAGTCTCTGCCACATTATATGTGACTCCCCAGAGACAGTTCTGTGGCTTTTTTATCAACACACCGACGCAAGCTCACAGACGTGTAACTCCCCTGTTGTACTGAACAGCAATGCCAAGTTTGGCACAGTTTGATCACCCTATGTGTAAAGATGTGTCTCAGAAGGGACATCTGTGAACTCAAGTGGGAGGCAATGATGGACCTCTCCTGCCAGCTGGCCGAGGGGCAGCACGGATGTCAGCTGCGGAACATCTGTTCTTCCACCTGCAAGAGTCATGGTGGCAAGCTGCTTCCAGAGCAGTGGGGGAAAGATATAAATGTATATTTTCTAATTATGCAATCACAGTCTCCTGCCTATTTTCCATTTGGGAAAGCAGAGCAAATTGGCACAACTAGAAGTTTTGCTTCAATAATGCACACATGGATCAAACAGGAGTCTGCATTACAGAACAGAAAAAGTAGTCAAAACAATTCTCAACCTCTACCCACTGTAATGACAAGAGTCATGATGTCTGGTAATTTGATGCAAACAGACTTAATAGTGCTGTAACAGAGAAGAAATGACATGAGAAAATATTTAAAGCCAAAGGCTAGATTCCATGGTACATAAAGATTTTTCCTTTTATAGGTCACAGCAATCAGAAGTGACATAGTTGGTCTTTCAGACTTCACAGAAGAGATAGTTCATGAATTAGGGAACCAATGGTAGCTTTATTTGTTTATTTATTGGAGGTATGCCAGCGCAGCCCCGGGATGTACACCCCTGTTTGTTGCCTTCATTTGCCACAAACCCACCCGGACAGAAGTTTCACGGTGCTCTGCGCAGTTCTACTCTTAAGTCCTTGCCAGCTTGACTTCTGCAGAATGACACTGGCTAGGTTCACAAATAGGTACTCAAAGTAGAACACTAACAGCTGGTTTTGGTCCTTGCAGCATGGCTATTCTCCACCAAAATACAGAGCACTGAGAACCCTTTATTGCAGTTTTGGACCCTGAAATACTTCTGTATACAAAATATAACATAGAAAGGTGTGACAACAAAGACTGAGCAACTTCAGCAAGCTTTCTCAATCATAATACTGCATTCAGACTCACTGTCTCAATAGCATCCTAAAATTCTCAGTTGGTCATTACTGAAAGCTTTCGTATGAAACAAAATGCCCTATTAAGAACAGTCACGTAGTAATAAATCACCTCCTTCATCCTATTAGTGTGTTCTAAATAAATGATACTTTTCAAGGAAACAAAAACCTTTGAGACAGAAACTTGGGCAAATAAAACACAAAAGGAATGTGCATAGCTCTTTCTGCCAGTGTCCTGGTGATAGCTAGTAGGTGAAAAGTCCAAACAATGTGCACATATACAGAAAGTGGAACAATCCATATTTTAAAAAAGTGAGGTAGAAATCATTAGATAAGGACTTAATATTTCTGAATGACATATCCCCCCGCTTTGAATCAAGGGGTATCCACAGTCAAATCTGTCTTCGGAGCTTTCTCAGCAGCTCTCAGAACCAGATTTTCAGGCTCCCACTGTTGATGTTTGGAGCTGTGTTTCCAAGGGAGGACAGCTGACAATGAAGTGCTGTCATTAAGACCATAATACTAAACTTTTCTTTCAGGAAACAAGCAGCAATGTAACATATAAAAATAGCTACAGATATTCAGGACTGTTTTGTTGTTGCTTTATGTTTATTTTGTTGGCTTTCTTAAAGACGAGAGTATCTCTTCCAAAACCAATGTTGGAAAAGTGTCCTCACAAGGCTGACTAAAATTAGAATGAATAGAACTAGAATAAACACAATTTCATATTAGTTTTCATCTGTTATTATTTTCAGCTCTCTATTTAACTGTGAATGATCACGAACAAAATTTGTTTCTCTTACTAATGATACAGTCCTCTTACTCTTTCATGTGGGATCACTCAGATTGAAACACACTAATGAGGCTTTCAGAGCTGAGTTCCCATTTCCCACTTTCTTTGAGCATTGCTTCAGAAAGCAGATTTGCTATTCGTGGAAGCAGAGACGAGGAAGAAGCTTTAAAAATGAACCCTGGGCAGGTCCAAGGGATGATCCTCAGGATGCACTGCTTTCTCATAAAGCAAGGAGGCTGGGGTGGGATAATGGAGGAAGGAGTCTGAGCTACCTGCCCAGCAACATTCCATCAGTACCTAATGATTAGTTTCTCAAAGGTGTACAGCACCCTTTGATTTATACAGAATCAGGGAGGTGATGAGCCATACGGGTCCATGCTACACCTCAGTAATTCAGCTGTGAACCTGGCACTTCCAACAGGTTGAGAAGCAGAGAGACCCTATGAATGGCCAAGAGTCTACAGGAGTTCACTTGTACACAGCAATAACAAAGTGCTCTCGCTCAAAAACAAAACAAAACCAAACCCCAGATCAGTCAGGCAGGCACTTTATTATTCCATAACAGGTTTTTGCACAAGACAATATAAAAGTTAGAAATATGATGCCTTGTCTTCAGTAGTATCTTAAGACAGCAAGAGCAGATGTATTAATAACAAGAGCCTAAGCAAGCTATAACTGCAAGTTTTAGGTTGTTTTTTCTACTCCTATTCATACACTGGAAATACATTCAAAAACCTAGAATAGAGTGATTAGAAATCAAGAAGCCTATAGTAACAGAAAAATTTTGAGAGAAGCAGAAACTTACTCAGAAAAAGCATTAGAAGAATGCAGTTTTAAAAAATGACAAAAATAAAAACCTGCAAATATTAACAGGAAGGCAGGAAGAAAAAAAAAAAATGAATACCAAACATCATTCCAAAGCCTTGAGAAGGTGATTTCAAAGGAAACAGGGAGATAAATGGATGACAACATGCATATTAATGAGCCCAAAGCAATTCTCAATTACAGTTCATTATCATTAACCATTTGAAAAGTAAAAACCAGATAAACAACTCGGTCTACTCTAGCAGGAGTTGAAAATTGCCTGGCAAGAGATGCTTCCCTCTCAGGAATTCTAAGTAAAGGCAAAGAGCCTCTGAATGTAACACTTAGGATTCAATTCAGATAATGAAAAAGACTTGGGGAAAGGGGAATTGAGTTGCATTATGCAGAAGGACAAAAAATAAGACCCAAAGACAACACGCTATTCACAATATTCTGAACCCTCTGTTAAACGCATCCTCGCGTGCTGGCTCACATTAATACTCCAGTCTGAACACCAGGTTGCAGTGCAACTCCCCTGACCTCTCCACTTTCATTTAACCTTATCATCTCATACCCAGCCCTGCTTATTCTGAAATAATGCCCTGTCAGCAGGTTTCAGGGTCTGATGATTGTTTTCTTGGTGCTCACTACTGTAGAAACCTTTCCTGAAGTCTGCTGACTAAATACAATTCCTGTGCAACTGCATACATGCTGGGGATCTATTCACAGCACACACATTATAGGTTCAATGTCAAGAATTTCTTGCCTTGTAAGTATAAAATGAGTCACCTGCCTTGTTTAGATCCTGAACTAAGTTTTGGAAGGAACAAGGATATCAGAAGGGGATAGGATTTAGAAATTATAAGAGCAAACTAAGGCTAGTAGAGAAACTTTGTTAGGCAAAGACTCATCATACTTGCTGTAAAGAGTACAACATGCTCTATTTGTCACATTGAAGTAGTTTTAGAAGTTTTCCTTCTCCTCTCAGAGGTTGTGGCTAACTGCCATGGTGAGTCTAAGTCATCACTCAACCTCCTTGAGACAAGTGTCTAGAAATTAACAATTTGCAAAAACCTTAAGAGGTTTTGGTGATCTGCTGGAGCTGGAAATCAAGTGGAGCATGTATTGCTTAGCAGCTTCTCATCTCTGCCATCTACCAAAACAAACAAGTTTTGCTCTTGAGAGTCTAGCATCAAGCATTTAATTCACAGACCATATGAAGCACCTAAGGGAAGGTGCTGGAGCACTCTCCCGTAAATTATTTGACAGTTTGGCCCCTCCAAAAAGATCCTTAGAGTGCTACCTTGGGAGTCAGCTCCTCTGCTGGCAAGAGGGATGTAATTGTGCTTCCCCAGGAGGCTGCCCTCTCCTCAAGGTCACCTGCAAGGGTTTGTGCCTTAACAGATGCTCTGGGTACCCTTGTGTGGCACAGAGGCTTTGTGAACCACCTCCACTGACCCCAGCTCCATCACCCATGAGCAGAAGGACCTTACTGCCATGGTGAAGGCAGCACTTCCGTGTTCAAAACTTCATCAATAGCATAATCTGTTTCAAAACTATTTCATCTATATTCTGAATCTGTTTCATCTGTATTCAAATATAGTTTTATCTACCCCAAAGCTTCATCAATAGACAATTTACAAGCTCTTTGCCACCAGGCTTGGGACCACTCAGAGGTGGGGCTGTCATGACTAACACAGCTTCCGTTTCAGTCAGAATAGATGTGTCTATGCCCTAACTGTCCCTTTAAAAGTCTGTGTCAAGAAAACAACAGGAAAGAGACTGGCAAAGAAAGAGAAATCTTGCAATAAATTCATATTAAAACTAGAGAGGTTCAGTGGCATTACTTTTTTTCCTTTCTTTTACTTGTTCAATATTATTTTCTTTTATCTTTCTTATTTTCCAACTTATAACTTCTGGTAAATTCTATGCATGGCTTGATATTTTCCCTCTCGATGTTATAAAATCTTCCACTTTCATAGCTTCACTTTGTACAAAGTAGGAAGCCATTTTGCTAGCCTCCAAATTTTTTAAGACTTTTATAATTGGAACTTGAAAAAAATTCATATCCTGCCACTGGGTCAGCAGTGGAATCATCAGTGATTCCCTTGATGTCAGAAACATTCATTATAACTTTTCTAAAGTAACCTGCTTTAAACTTTTATTGCCATCCTGCATCTAGTACAGAAGGAATAAAGCATTTGTCTAACACTAGACGATTACAATTTCTATGAAAATTTTATTTGTTAATAAAAAGCTGAGAGTTTGTGGATACCATCAGAAATATAAACTGTTTGGGTTTGTTTCATGACACTATGATGAAGTTAGCAGACAAAGAATTTGTTCAGAAGTTCCATTTCTTTCAACAGCACAACACAGTTCTTGATTTTTGTGGTGAAATTAGGCAATTATTCTGTTCTGTACAGTATGGACTTCATACTGCTTTTTTTCCAAAGCTGGTATTGTCTAGTCCTGGTCAGAATTTCAAAACAAGTGCTAAGACTTGGAACACAGAGGAGCAAGCCAGCCATTTTGAAACCTTTTCTCTAATGAAATTAGCAGAATAGATGCCCAGTTCTACACAAATACTTCCAGCACCTCTATGTAAAAATAATTTGATTTTCCAAACTTTTAATACAGTCAGCAGAAAACGTACATGTGTGTAGTTGTTCAATATTTGCATTTGGCCACTAAAATTTAGGAATCGTATCCTGCTATGAAAAGCATTTGAGTAGTTTAAAAATATCTTTTCGAGAAATAATTACACAGCAACTTCTGTGTAATACATAAATAGGATTTTATTTTATTTTTTAATTCAATGTTGGAACACTGTGAGATGCTTTCCCATAAGAATATTTATTTTCCAAAGCAACTATTCTTTTATTTTCTTGAAATGTATGTGGTCACGACAGGGTTTGGAAAAACAGAGCAGAAATTATTAATCTGGACAAAGAACTCCAAACTGTAAGACTTGTTAATTTATGCAGACATCCATCAAACACTTAAACCAGAGTTAACCTATCATAAGTTCTTTGGCTGAGAAAGTCTCTAATAACATTTCTGTTAGCAATTAACAGTACCTCTTCTGCATTCAAATGTGTTTAAGCAGGCAGAGCTAGGGTAGAAATCAGGGAGTAGAGAAGCACATGACAATTAGGAGACCTATTCAAATAACATATTCATCCTTTAAAGTACCTCCCTACACACCAGGTCCACAACGCTTAGGTAATAAGTGAGAAGAATGTTCTAAAATGACTTTCCCAAGCAGCAAGTTTTACATAGGATTATCATCATTTTGTATTTGATTAAGTGACTTTCTGCTTCATTTATAGGAGACTACACAGATTCAGACAACTCACTGGCATCTCACATATTTATGAAGTTTCATTTACTCTCCATAGTGGCAGTTGGATTTGCATGACTTCTGGTAAACAGGTAATTTGGAGAGATCACAAAACTCTTTACCAAAGCCTCTGAAGAAGCCTCACCAACAGCTACTATTCTCCTGTTCTTAGAGTCACTGTCATATACAGCATGAGAAAAAAAAAGGCAAAAAAAAAAGCCCATAATTTATTTGGTACTCATTTTTTTCCCCCTGCAGCTTTGATTAATAAAGTTCACCATTAAAGACATTTTTGGCTTTATTGCTCAATATTATAACAATGCTGCATTCTTTAATTTCAGAAAGACGTTTCAACATAACATCTACTGTTGAAAACTTCTTGCAGACTACCAAGCCAATGAAAGTTTCACCATTAATTTCAGTAAGAATAAGCTATCAAATTCATATTAAAAAAACACATATTTTGCTGATGTGCCAGTAAGCAGTGCTATTATGCGAGTATATTACCCATCTATCATTTCACTGCACTGCTATTGCAATAAAACATTGGGTTTAACTAAATGCTTTGATGTCATCAGCATCCATGAAAATGGAGCATAACGAATGCATGAATGGGAGACCTCTCCAATCTGGAAGTTAATTTGCATGACATTATGACCTTGTTTGCATTGCAGAATATTAAAATATTCCTTTTAGAAAACACTGGCATTTTGAATACTCAGGAAATGCAGTGCTGAGATTTTAATAGGTTATTATTTATATTTCAGCTTCCCCAAATTTTTCCAGATTGGTGTAATATAAGAGACAAGAAATTGTTATTATGGGAGAAAGGGTAGGTTTTTTTCTTTAAATATCCAGGAGAACAATGTTAACATGTATTAAGGGAACAGTATTAAGCTCCTGTCAGTCCTCCCTGTATATATTGCACTACTTTCTAGAGTAATACACACACTATAATTTTCTCTAAGAATGTATAATGTTCAGGATAAAATTACTACCTGTATTTTCAGCTTTATAAAAAGCTGAATATTGTTATTATTAGATTCATTAATGAATCGATATAATGAAATAAGGCAGGAATACATTTGTTTTCATTCAACAGCACAAAATCTTCAGCACTTACAGATTTAAGTAAATAACAATAGTTTACTATCCTTAAAGACAACTAAAAGGAAAAAATAAGCTAGAAGCAAAGCTCTAGCCCTTAGTTACTACTAGCTTTGGCTTTTAGGGGTCAAGACCAGAGCCCATGTTGACCTGCTGCCCTCCCCTTTCTGATTGCTGGCTTAAGGCGATCAGGACCAGAGGTGCTCAGTCGAGAGCACTGAAAGGAAAGTTTGTGGCCAAGAAAAAGCTGAGCTGCTCCCAGCTCCTAACGATGGCAGCAGCTGACAACATTCTCAAATGGATCTGTTCAGCTTGTGCCCCATCCTGCACAAGATACTGACAAACCTGACTTCTCCAATGGGAACGCAAAGAAAAAGACAGCAGACGCACACTCATATTTGGTCTTTAGGGTAAATGATATTTTGATGCACCAAGGTCTTTTTTACTAATGGAAACTAAGTTCCAGAAGTATTTTGAGAAAGCATTATAAAACCTTCAACCCTATGAATCATGCCATTGCATATGACTATATAGCTGCTGGTATCTGCAGCCCTACCCCTTTTAGGTGGGATTCACACATCATTCAGACATGTGGCACACTAAGGGAGTCTACAATTTCTGATGTCAAATTTAGTTATGTATCCAACCTGTGTCCCATGAGATTCTCTGGGTATGCAATTGTTTAATCTGTAAAACAAACATTAGTGGTCTTCAGGGAAAAGAATGGGCATTTCATTCAGAAATACAGAGGACAAAAATTGGAGGAGAAACCTAAAGCTCTTCTCAGAAAGCAGTGCATGTCTGATGATGGGATGGGAGGATGAGGGGGTCCTACCCATAGTCATGCTGGTGACAGACCTGCAGGGAAGTGCAGAGATGCACCAGTGTCTCTGCTTTCTGTTGTAATTTCCCCTTTTCAACCCTGTTGTTCTTCCCCTGTGCTTCTTGCCTTTGCTGCTTTCTAGGCTGTTTAGACCTTGTCCAAACTGTGAAGTGTCGTACTTGTTTGACTGTGGTATCTCCTCTTCCCCGAGAAAATACAGAGCCTAGGCTGTTTCCTTTGATCCTTACCTTAAAGAGGCCATCATGCACTAACTGGCTGCAAAATGTAAAAAAAAAATATTATTTTGTGACTTCATTTTCATAAGACATTGCCAATGCCACAGAATCATGAGTTACATGTAGGACATTAAGCTTTTATTCAATGGAAAAGAAAAAATTCTTTTTTTTATGGGCAGAGATGAATTCTGAAATTTTTCCAGAAGTTTTCTGCGCTCGCTGACAGCTTCTGCCAGCAGGTCTGATTTTACGTAAAAAGTGTGATAAATCCAAAACACATCACTTCAAGGCATACAGACACTACCTTTGAGGACTGCTGGGTGCAGAGCAGGAGTAAGCAAATGCTGGAGACTCCTGGCTGTATCTGAACAGAACAGGAGTTGTGATTCACAGCATGTCTAAAAGTGCTGGTCTTTCCTGATCATCTCAGGAGAACTTCAGCCTTCATCTCCATTCTTGTGTGGCCTGCTTCCCTGCAACACAAGGGACTGGAGTGTTGGCTAGGAGGGATTCACATGTTAATTTTTGCCATGATCTGGGAACACCTATGCTCACTTAAATAGCAGTGTTGTGTTCTGCAGTCTAGGCATAGTCCACTTGACCCATCCATGTGGATGTCATTCAACTGCTGCAGTATTTAAAGTGGTACTGAAAAGAGGACTAGTAACAAACATATTGCTTCTGACTCTTGCAGCAACATCTGAAGGATAAGAATCAGTAAGACCTTTTTTGTTACTTTGATGGAGGAAGACAGTTCAATCTGAAAAGAAGCAACTAGAAAAAAAATTAGCAAAATGATAGTTTAAAGATTAACTAGAAAGTCTGCAGATAAAGTACAGAAAGTTCACTGAGTAAATTTCCAAGATTTGGATACTTCATAAAGCCTCTGAGGTCTTGTAGACTATTGACCCAGCTACTTTCAGAGAAAAATATTCTCTGACTGAATCAATTTTGAAAAGATACCTTAAGCAGAGTGCAATGTTACACTCTTATCAGTGACCTGAAAATGGAGTCATGGCTGCTGCTTCCTCCAGCGCTGCTGAAAGCATTATACTCACTTCACATGAAAATGGGACAAACTAGATGGGCTATAGGGGCAGGTACACCCTGAAGCAGTTTGTGTTTGGTTAGCAGGTATGGCTAGCATGCTTGTTTTAGTAGTGTTCCAGGCAGAGCCCAGGAACTTTGTAAACAAAATGTTTTTTTTTTTTATTGTTAAAAATACAATACTGAAATCATAACTTCCAAAGAACTACAGAAATAATTAGAATTTTTTCAGCCACATGAGTCTATTACGTACTAGCAAAGCAGTTTGAGTTCAGTCACACATACATAGATTTAGCTTTATGCAAAAATGTAATTTCAGGCATTTAGGAGAGATTACTATTTTCTGTTAGAAAAAAGACCTATCAGTCATTTCTTTCTATTTTGCCTGTTTTCTTCAAACAGCACAGTTGTGCCTGATATCGACAAAAAGAACACGTCTTTCCTTTAGCAGCAGATAAAGGAGTCCACTTGACAGGAGTTTGCTTTGGAGAACGAAATATGAACATCCTTATTTTTACTGTGCAGATATTTGGTTCCTTCTCCTGAGCAATCCAGTCAGTTTACTCAGTGCAATCTACAGGCTAATCCTAGACCTTGCCTATGATAGGTTTATCACATCAAAGGGCCAGAGATGTAAGAGGGTCTTTGCTGAAATAGATTATAATTTTGGATTTATTTGGTTTGGACTCCTTTGGTAGTGTTGTTGGCAAGTTACACCACTCTAGTCTTTCGAGTCAACATGTGATTTTATTAATGCATTGAATGCTATGTTCATTTATGTACTTTTTTCCCCCTTTTTCCTAAAGGAGAGAGTTCCTGTTTTTCTCTTTAACCTTTCATGATTTTATTCCAGATGGTATGGAGGTGGAGTTGCACTTTCCCAAAAACATTCCACTAGAGAAAATCTTTAGGGAGATATACTACTGCTTCAAGGACTCGTGAACAAAACTCTGCTAGAAGTGGTGTGTGGGGAGCAAACTGAGGTCCTCCATTGCATTCTGTTGTGACTTGGGATCACTTCTTAACAAGGGAAGCTTCATAAATTTGGGATAGTTTATGTTTTGATTCAGAGGCCTTTGTAAAAACACCCATTTCACCATTTTGAAGCATGCTTGAGCCTGGTGGAGGCAGAAGCTTCCTCTGAGCATCAGTTACTTTGCTTGAGCAGGTGCATCTGATTTCAGACATGAATTATGCCCATGGTCAGATAACACATCTGAAATCTGGCTGCTCTGTTGCCTTGATGTGGCCATTCCCTCCTCCTCCCAAGCTTATATATAGCAAGAATATTTGTGTGTTCCGAATCATTATTTTTCTTTGAAATATCTAAAAATATCGTTGCTGGAGGAAGCTAGCCATTTGAACTATGTATATTTAGTCTCCTCCAGCTGCTGGAAATGCTGATAGGATTTGAATTTATCAGAATTTTGGTTTAGGCTGCAGGTTTTTTTCTTAGCAACAGTTGCTATGCAAATTATTCAGAGAGGTTTTTCTACTGCAATTGAAGCTGAATAGAGATTTGGAATATCAGATTCTTAAAAATCTTTTCTGTAAAACACCTCAAAGTTCTTAACCTTTTAATGTGTTGATAGTCGACCGCTCTATCAACAGAATCACTTGGCCTTCCCTACTGCTCTTCAGCAGTGAAATCTTAATACTTCCTTAATACACAGAGAAAGTAGGGTTTCTAATATTCCAGTATTCCACAAGAGAGAAATCAGAGATGAAATTCTCCTTTTCTCTACTCTTTCATTACAAATGACTGAGGCCTCTGCAGTAAAGGGGAAAACACTATTCCTGCCTAGTGGCAGTGCCAGACTCTTGAGGGGAAAATGGGAAAAAAAATGGAACTCCCATCTAGCATTGAATCCGTTAATATCTTTGTGAATCACAGAATGGTCAAGGTTAGAAGAGACCTCTGGAGATCACCCAGTCCGACCCCCCCGTCAAAGCAGGGTCACCTACAACAAGTTGCACAGGATCATGTCCAGGCAGGTTTTGAATATCTCAGAGAAGGAGACTCCACAGCCTCTCCAGCCTGTTCTAGTGCTCTGTCATCAAAGTATCCTTTTGAAGTTTGGGCCAATTTTGCATTCACTGTACAGATAGATAAATCAAGCCATGACTAGGTTAAATCAACTGTGTTAGAGTTGCACAGTAGAATTAGGAATAAAGTAATCCTGAACTCCCAGATTTTCACTTAATGCAAGTCTGTAATAGTGAAATACATTGTACTGATTGTCTTTCCCAGGTCACTTCCTGAAGGTGCTGAATTTCCATTATCTGCTACTATGCATTTATGCAAAAGCATCTTATATAACCCATCTCGTTCTGCCAAGAGTGGCAATTGGGGAACTAACCTAATGCTATCACTGCTGTTTAGAAGTAGGTATTAGATATAGGCTGAGTTCTGATCATATTTCAGTCTAGTTTAAGCAAGGTTTCAGTGTCAGAACTTCTGAGTAAGTCGGAGCTATAGTTGGATACTCAGTCAGGACTTTTCTTCCAGAAAACCCCACGAAGTTAACGCAAGTGCATAAAGATTAATTACTTGGAGAGATTTTGTGTTCAGTCTGGATTGAGAAAATGGGCCACTAATAGTTTGAGATCATACCCATAAGCATGTTTGTAGAGCTACAAATCTGAACAACCTTCCCTTAACCAAGTAAAACGATGATTTGAAGCCAAACTTTCAGCCCCCTGAGAAGTTTTGTATGACAAACATAAGTGAATTTATCCTTTTGCTCATTTTACTTAAACGGAGGAGTGAGGAAATAATCACCAGTGACCAGTTGCTAACTCCTGAACTTGTGCAACACATAAGCAGATGCAAGAACTGCAGGTTACGTTTTGCATATTGCTATAGTGCTGATCAGCTTAGGGGAAACCTTTAGTTCCCAGTCGGACTCAATGGCAAGTTCAAGTCACATCTAAAGAAATGACTAAAACGACTGGGGCAAGGAAACACTAGGGAAAAGCGCTAACCCTGTCAAAGCTAACTATGAGGTAAAGAGTCACAACTCTATAGAGATCTTCAAAAAATGAAAAGAAGCTGGACTTTTCAGAAAATTTCCCCGTAAGTTATAGTTCTATATTGCTGCTGGGTGTGCTGGTATTGTATAACAACTGCAAAGTCTGAGCTCAATCTCTGCATGCCCTTCTGTAATCACTGATTACTTTTGCAAGTGTCATACTGATTAGTCAGATTCTCATTGTCAGAGAATTGTGCATTTCTGTTTTGTGTAAACAATCAATGAACAAGAAGTCCTCTTCCAAGGGCACAACAGGCAAATACATTATGTAATATCTTACATTAAAGAAGCGGAAAGAGTAACATTTGGGACCTTCTAGACTCTCCAGCTAAAAATGGTGTATCAGCAAAAAAATGACATTTGTTATTGTGAAGAGGATAACCTATATTTCAATTATTATGTTAAATAGCATACAATGGAAACAAATTCACAATTTAGATACTCCCATCTTCAACTGTTATAACCCACTACGGCTCAGCAAATGTACTGCACACTAACTTAACTTTCTTCTGTGTTAACTGTGGAAGGTGAGCATTTTGAAAGACATGATAATGAGCACCATACAAGCCTTTTGTATGGGTAGCTTGAGGAGCAGGGAGGGCTGGTAACATGTATTGCAGTAACTTCTTTGTGAACCATTAGCAAGGAATTTACTCACTGAACTGAACTAAGAGGAGACAAAACACTAGTAAAAGCTTGCTTTGGGCAACAACTTTTTTGTATTTAAGAAATTCTATTTCCATCATCTCCGAGCATCACAAAAATCTTTGTCTGACTATTCACAAGAACATTTGTTCCTATGGCAGAAGAGTTGCAGTACTGTGCTTGGGGTGAACACTCTTACTTGGCATGTCTGCTCTTTTGTGCAAGGTTTATCTCACCTTGTGTTAGACATGCTGTAACCAGCTTCATCTCAACAGGGAGTTTAGACTCCTTTTAAAGACACCGGGGAGAAGCAAGTTTGTTCTAGGTACAACTAGTCCCATTCTGGGGCAATTGTCTGAAATAGCAGACAAAAGTCACATCCTAGAAATGAGTTTGTGAGGGAGTCTAGCTGACCAGCTCAGATGTAGGCACCTGTTTGGTAGGGAGTTCAAGTTAGATGAGGAAAAAAATCCCAACCATTCAGTCTGCAGTCTTAGTCTTGTGCATATCTGAAGCCACAGCGTATGCAGGAAGTTAGACAGATCACAAATGACTATTTTAATAACTATTTTCAAACACTGAGGATTTCCAGACAGCTTGCTTCATTCTTTCCTCTGCTTATTCCTAATATCAGTGAAGAAGGCTTCCTTCTGCCTCAAGAATTGTTTCTTCCATTATAGCTGTAGCCATTAACATATACCTGATAATTTGTTTCTGGCAGGAATAAGTACAGTCCTCTGAAGCCTTTTTATGCCTTTTAGTATGACATGCTTCAGAGTTGGCCACGAAATAGGGTCTTCCACTAATGGGTCCACCAGATGGGTCACAAAGCAAAAAAGGAAGCAGAGGAATATCCTGTTGTATTGAATGTTACAACCAAATAGTCCCCTTCCACTTTAAGAATTAATCGTGCTCTGAGTGAAGAGTAAAGAAAATTACTCCCTGTTCCTTTCAGAAGAGTACCTGTTCCTTGCCTGGGCAACTCTGTGCTCATCTAGGGCAGTTAGAAAAAAACTAAATGAGTTTGGCCATTAAATTTAAAGTACTGGCCTCAGGTCTTTTATATTGCATATTGTACACCATGGATACCCAATTTTATCTTCAGTGTCATTCCTAGAAACACAATATAAAAATCATGAAAATCCAACAAGCCTATAAATAAAGTTATAAGATGGTCTCCTGCAAGAGTGAGGAAAGATAACCCTATCTTCACATAAAAAGTTCAACATGATAGGCTATATTTAAATATTTGTTCATTTTTCATTTCTTGTAGGAATTCAAGTTAACTATTACTGAGTTAGATAAGAGACTAAATAGATTATGATGACATGGCAAATTTAGTACTCTTTTTATGACTTCGCTGTTAGACTATAGGTTACTGAGATTCATTGAGAGATCTGAAAGCTAAAGTTGTTTTTCTGCTATGAAAGACCCTTATTCCCTTCTCTTCCCAACCCATTGCTTAGGTATGTCTTGTATTTTTTTTTACATAGCCTCAGCAACCCCAGACTAAGAAAACTAACTGCTTTGCTGTTTTTGAAATTGCTGTGAGCATTCCACTGTAGAGAAGCTGCTTTTCTAAAACAAACATATATGAGTTTGAGATAGAAAGGCTTCAATTGACATCAGAGGGCTTTAGAATTGCTTCATACTGTTTACATACTTTTTAACAAGGTTGAATTCCCTTTGTAGAAATCATTAGTGTAAAATTCTTTAGCAGACTACATTCACTTCAGACATTTCAGTTGCTGTTTATTCTGAAATGATTTAACATTCAAAGCAAATGAAGGTCTGCTGCAGTAAAAAGACAACTTCTTGCTGTGCCACTGCATGTAATAAATACAGAGCAGACAGTACAACAGATTTATAGCAAGAGTGGTTTGAACCATAGTTGTTTTTCTAATATGTTTAGTACTGACCGCTACTGCTTGTTACACTGATATAACTAACAGAGTTGTGGTATTTTTAATGTCTCATTTCCTAGCTTTTTTGTAGAAGTCAGATCAATTTATCTGACCTTAGTCTCGTATCACAGTAAAAAGCCAAAATCCTACATCCTGTTAAGGAGGTAAATACATTTCCTAGTTAGGAGATATTCTTTTCTATGAATCTGTCTCTGGTGCCAACCCTTTCCTTACGATTTCCAAATCCATAAGGTAGGTTTCAGACTTCGTAGTGTCAGACCTTACGCCAGCTTCCACAGTGTATTTGGGACAACTCTGACTGATACGGTCCCGATAGCTGTTACAAACCAAGTAACAATGAAATCTTTCACCAAATCTCTTAACATTGATCTTTTCTGGCAATGACAAGGCCAGCCAGTTTACCGTGAAAATCATAGTGGAATAAACCAACAGTCCTAACACTCATGCAGAACTTCACAAACTCAAGGCACAGGGTATGGAGAGGGATTGCTTCCAAAAGCAATCTCGTATCTTTTCCCTTTGTACAAGTATGCTTCCTTGGCAGCCATCAGCCTCTGAATTAACAACAGATCCGAAGAAATCTCCCCTCTCATACCAGGCCTAAATCATATTATATCAGAAAATTTAAAAAGAAACAAAAACATGTAGGTCTTCTGCCAAATGGGCTCTATCAGATTCCTAATGAAAGATTCTCAAAGACTAGTCCAGTACCAGCCCACAGATCAGTGCACTTAATGTTTTCAGTATTTGACAATGCTGGTGCTTAAGTTGAGAGCCAAACTTTGAGCACAAGCCATAGAAGTTTGATGTACAAAGGAAAGGGGGAGCTAAGCGAGTCCATTTCACCAGCATTCCCCCCGGCACTAGCTTTAGTTACCTGGAGACAGCTCGCATTGTCATACATAGCCCATTGTGGTGCTTACTGTAGCTATGAAAAAAACAGTGCTGTCATTTTTTGCCTGGAAGGAAGGGTATTGCTTGCTGGGCAGGACAACGTTATCAACTAGAAAAATAACCGACCCTCAAACAACTTGGGATGGAGTGTAAAAAATTCTTCCCTTTATCTTCAGTTTCTGTAAACAAAACCGGGAAAAATGAAAAAAGAGAATCTGATTCTTCACGGAAATTTTCAGTCTTCAATAAAGGTGCACGTGAGAGACTGAGGAAAAAAATTCCTCTGAACTATGTTTTGAACATCTTTAAATGCAACAGTTCCTGTTATTTCTCTGCTCTTTAAAATGCTTTATCAAAAGAGGCTGTCCTACACTTGATAAATTCCGCTTTAATCAGCAGGTGTCTCTCTCTATTTATGACTGAGAAGAATAAAAAAAAATTGGTTAATCAGTCAAAAATGTATATAATCAAATAAAGAAAAACTCATAGAAACTCCAGGAGACAGTGTCTGGAGGTGATTAATAATTAACATTCCCATTTTCAAAAGGAAGTTTTATTCTTAGAGGTGACTAATTTTCCAATTCATGATTCCACCTTCCTTATTTGCTTTAATATCCTTTTACAGCAAACAGAAATTGCTCTTCTCAAAAATTCATAACTCTGAAATAAAACTCAAATGCAATTTAATAATAACAATTGCTTTCCACAGGTTAATGTGGAGATTACTTATTGTTTCCCTTGGTTTATGTATTTCAAGGGAGGTTAAGCTGCTACAGTACAGGATTAATACTGTTCAGAAATGGATGAAATTAATTATAAACACTGTACAAACATACATTCTTGCTTGTCAATGTGGCTTCCATCTTAAAACAATACCCATAGCAAAACATTTGCCATAATGCCATTCACAGTTTCCTCTATTCTCTCTCATGCCGTGCTGAAATATTTGAGAACTGAGATTGGAGATTAAAGGTTTTGCTCTCATTGTAACATAAAATAAAGTATAGGTGAGGTAGGAAATATTTGATAAGTAGTAAAGAAATCAAGGAGCTGCAGCATTCCCCCCTCCCTCGCCCCCTGCAGAATTGCTATAAACTATCTCTGTCTAGGAAGAAGAATCCAGCTTACATTTTCTAGTGGACCATGGTCAGTAGAAATTGCTTCTAGTTTTATTATCCAGAATTCTTTAAAACTTAAAACTCTATGCCTTAATGAAAAGCACAGCATAACCTTCAGCAGTAAACCTCTTTCAAAAAGAACTCATGTGCTTAGACTGCCAAGTGAATTTAAATACCTTCCTAACAGTGAGAGAAACAGAAATTTCCTGTACTGGTGTGAGCAGGCATTAGCTACATGAGAATCCTCTTAGTCCAGCTCTTACAGACACTGCACATGAACACTGCCTCTGCCAGAGGGCTCTCTCAGGGGCTCTTGCAAGCCCTTTGTTAAAATACCACCACCAAATTGAAGGTAGGATTGATTTCCCTCTCTGATGGAGTGTACCCCTTTCTGGACACTGCTTAATCATCCCTGCTAGAAATAACTTTTTCCTGGGACTTATGGAAATACTTTTGAAGAGAAAATCTTTTGCTTTCAGTATGTATCAGGCTGCCCAAAATGGCAGGTATTTTCAAAGGAGATGTTCCCAAAGGAGGATAACCTCCCTACAAGGTCTTTAGTCTTTAGCTTTACCCAGCTCCACCAGCTGAGCACTGCACCAGCATATTAGCATGCACAGCATCCCTTTATGAAAAAGCATAAACATTTCCAGCAAGGGCACTCCGTGCAAGTTTGCCTGCTAGTGCAAGTGGCTTTGCCTTCTCCTTAAGATATGCTTAAAATAAAGTAGTTCTCAGCAAAATAGATTCCCTGCTATTCCTTTCCCTGCAGAATGTATTCAGAGCCAGGACATTTTTAGGCCTTCTCCATTAACTCCTATGAGTTTGCATCCAGCCCCTCCATCTTTTTATGGAGAGATCTTATCACAGGCTACAGTGACTGCCCTGTGCCTGCACTTCACTGATGTGCTAGCAGCGCATCGCTGCAGAGCTGGATTCCTCCACTTCAAGTGGGATCTCTACTCCGCAGGCAAAGGTAGATCCCGGGAAGCAGATACACACCATTATTTCAAAATCAGTACAGAAGATATTGATGATCTGATGGTTACACATGACATTGGACTAGGCTTCAGTATTCCTGTTGGCAGCTACCTTTTACTTGGAACAAATAGTGGGAGGAAACCCATTGGCTCCATTTAGTTTTTAGCTGCTAATTAGCAATGTTAAAGTGCCAAAATAATTCGCCAAATCCTTTCAGATTTCTCCATATGAGCTACAGTTTCTGGAAGGGTGCAAAAACACAGCTCACTTTACTAACATACCAAAGGTTATTATAGTGGCTCCCCTTTCTTGCACCCCCAAAGACTCTGCAGCCAAGGCTTTCCTTCTGGTTAAAGATAAGTAAACCACTGACTTGTAGCTACAAATATTAAATAACATAAATTTAAAATAATTACTTTCATTATGTGGTATTCATGGCTACAGATCACATAGTCATCCATTTACTTTGAATTAATCAAAGATATAAAACGAGACCAATGTATATGCAGGTATATTTCTAAATATACATACACATATGCGTACACACATCCTGCTCGTCCACATCTACTTCAATGAACAGATAGTGACCAAGACTATTCTGAATATCATTTTTTATGCACAACAGTACAACAGAATCTACTATTTCATTTAATGGCACAATTGGATTTGAGCTACTAAAATTTCATTCCAGTAGAAATAACCATTTCTCACTTTGTTATACAGTATAGATTATATACTGTTAGACCTTAACTACCATTTGAAATATTTAAAATCCTTTACACAATTCCTATGAATTTTATATTTGCCATTTATCTCTCACAGCGTACAGAGGATCTAACCAATTAAAAATAGATATGACATAAACAGAAACAACAGAAGACAATCAAAAAGAGAGAATATCCAGGTTGATGCTTCAGTTTAGTAAAATATTTAAGTGCCAGCTCCCCTGAGTTCACTGGAACTATTTATATACTTTAAATAAGTTACATGCTTTGGGCTGAAGGCCACGGAAGAATGTGGCTATATGGATAATTAGTTTGGAAAGACTTCTCACTTTCCTGCTCACTTCTGGCTCCAGCTCAGTCTTGAGGTAGGTGAGTGGGTTTCACAACCCCAGAGGATGTGTACCTCCAAGCTGACCGCACAGATGAGAATGCAGCTCAGCCACCAAGAAACACAGGAGCAGAACAAGGTTTTGCCCACTCCAGGGCCTGCTTAGCTGTCCCAGCCAGCACAGCTAGAGCCACAGGAGGAGCAGACGGAATGCTGTAGGAGTCTCCTACTTCACTACTCACAGGTGCTTCTACCTGATTATGCTGAGCACAGAATAGGAATGAGATGAGCAGAGAAAAGAATAGAAGCTTAATGAAAACTACCTTTTAAAATACCAACCAATATATTTTTTTTTAAACTGTTATAAATATAGACTATACTGTCTCTGGCAAACCCAGACCTTCAAATCTATAGTTAGCTCAGAGACTGAACAAGAGTAGAAGCTAAAATGAAAGTGATGGTATACATTTTAAGAGAACTAATAAATCATTCATCAGCCTTTAATTGTCATACTCTATAATCACAGAATCAAGCAATAAGCATTTCATATCCAAATTGAACACTTCTACCTGGCCATTGACTAAAATTGGGAAGCACTTAAAGACTTCTGTTTTGTTTTAATTATAGACAGCCCAATTTCAATCTATTTATTATGTCATTTGCATCTCATCCTGAAAAATACATATGCATTTCAGCATCTCTAATTGTGTGATTAGACCAATGACACTAATATCTGCAAGACTGTTTCTTTTATTTTGAATAATATTACTGTAGTACCAGAACAGATCCATTCTGAAAATACTTACTCATACTTTACTGTATTTTAAGAATGTTCTTATGTACTCAAAATTAAGTAAAAATACAAGAAAAAAACCAGTTTCTTCCTTGACTGTTCCTCATTGTCATTAACACAATTTTAAAGTGCATTATTTCTACTATAACCCATGAACTCTTACCCGGGACTCCAGCGAATCTATTATGCCACCATCCCTGGAGTAAACAGCCTGCTGAGAAACCTACATGTCCTTGTAAGAGAGAATGAGCTAGAAATCACTTTGATGTCAGAATCTCCACTCAATTTTTAACATGAGGAATATTACGTAAAGAGTTGGGTAGTTAACATGTAATTTAATGACATCGTACTAATTCTGAGAAAAGGTTAATTAGGGTAATTCAGAGATAATGGGGAATTGTTTTAAACTAAATGTCAAGTTTTGTTAGCACCTCTTAAAAGCAAACCCTAACTCAATCAGTTTTTCCTACAAAGAGAATACATTAGCAAATGTGTGGGTTTGACTATCTTAGAGAGTATTTTTCCACTTAATATTGTTATGCTCTTCTGCTGTAAAGAAATGTTTATTTAAAAGAACATTCAATTATAAGTTTAAAAGAAGACCAGGGCTTATACTCTATAAGGATACATGCAAGATTGCCTTTTCATCATGTTAATGTAACTTTAACAATAATGGAGAACCCCCGAGACATTTAAAGGTTTACTTGATCAAAAATATGCATTCGAATTTTATTCAAGTTTACCATGTCTAACATGACATGTCTGACATATAGTCTAAAAAAAGAAACAGTCTTGAGAGTCTGTTTAAAGCATGACCATAAGCAACTTCTGGTAATCAGTTTACAAAATCACATCCACAACCGCTACAACTCCTGCAGTATATTTAGCCAGTACTCTTCATTAGAAGGTCTAACAAGACTTTAAAATGAAAGTTCATTTTTAAGTAGGTGTCCCTTTGAATAGGAAATTCTGTTTCCAGCACCTTTGTAATCAATACCTGCTCCCCAAAATGGATTCTATTACATGACACTGCCCTCACATGATCTTGGCTGACTTCATATTTTAAGCAGGTTAAAAATAAATCAGACAAATCTGTCTGCCTTTGATATCAGTGAACATTTTTCCTCTTGGTTTCGGTTGTGTTGGTGACATAATTGATTGGAAAGTTTTCAAGACCTAGAGAGTCATGACACTGTATTGTAAGTTTCATCAGTGACATCTCTGAAATAAGGCTGGTATGCCCCAGCATACTGCTAGAGGCATTACATTTTTTTATTTATCCGAGTCTTACCATATGCCCAGAAAAACCAGTTTCCCTGTGAATACGTCTAAGCACATCAGCTAAAGAGAAGAACCCTACAGAGAACATCATTTTTCACAAAAGCCTCATATTAACACATTGCTTAGATGTAGAAATCAGTATTAGAAAACACAATACTGAAGTTAAATCTGGAACTATATTTTTAGTTTTACCCAAAGACTCTCGGGGCCTGACTACTTTCAAACAAGAAACATGGTCCTAGGGGATAAGCCAGTGAGCTGCTTGGGAAGAAACACATGCTTCCCCTACATCCCTCAGGTTACAAGACTGGGAAACTCTTGGACAGAGGACTTGTATGTAGCTATGTGGCACCTCTTCACTGTTATTTGCATCCTCAAGAGTGTTAATACTAAGGATATGCTTGTACTTCAGACTTTATCACAGTGTGAGATAGCTTCCAGCAGCTGTGCTGCCTGGCTCTGTGAGCGTGGAGCCTGGTGTAGGCTATGTCCTGTGCTTCAAAACCGCACCATGCTTGCAGACTACGGCAAGAGGGAGGTATGCCACTTTTAAACCACCATCACAAAATGGAAGCTGCAATCAGCCTTTGTGGCAGTTTCTTGACCATTTGGCTGTCAGTAATATTTCATATATATGTATGTATATATACTGTATGTCAGTAGTGAATAGCATAGGTGAGACACGTTTTCTTGCCATAATAATGTTCTTCAGCTACAAAAAATTGTTGCAATAACTGCTCAGTTTTCCTTTGAGAGCACACATGCTTTTAAAGTAAACTGATTCTGAGCATCCTATCAGAAACATGAACTCCTGAACATATAATTCCAGAGTCAGATACCACAAGGTTCAGCTTTAAAGAGGTTTTTTCAGCTTTTCTAGAGGCAATGATCCAGTCTTCTCAAGGAATAAGATCAAACAGATGCCAAGTCCTTTTATTTTATCAAGGGCAGAGAGCAGACATTATTCCCTTCCTATCGAAATCTCATCCATATTATCTTTGGAATGTAGCTCTTGCTCATAAAGTTGGTGAACAATAACACTCTGAAGAGCTTATCAATCCATACAAGTTTTATATCTTGACATACAAATCACAGGTATTGACAGTCAATACTATCATACTGTATATGACGGGATTTTTCCTTGAACTTGGGAGAAATACAGCAGTTACATGAAAAACCATGGCAAGAAAAACTAAGATAAAAAAATTTGTTTGTTCTCTAGATGCAAATGTGGAAGGGAAAGGACTAGAAATCAAGTTTCATGTTTTCTAAAGTTCCTGTGCTTTAATCCTGCCTACTGACTCTATCATCTGGATCTCACAATATAGGATGTGAATGTCAGTGAGTCTTCTGGTACTGATGGGAAGAATAAAAAGGGCACTTTTTAAAAAAAATCTTCTTGTTTTAAAAAGAATATAAAGCAGATTCTTTACAATCTACATGTAAACTCATGTATTTATTTACTTTTTTTACTGTGGCTTACTTATTTGGTCAGAAGTAAACTATAGATGCAATATAATAATTTTGCTGGAAAAAGTAAAGATTAATTTAATATTGGTGCTTGTCTTGTTTAGGGCTAGGAGGTATGATTTGAAATTCTGGAGATACTGAAGAAAAATTAGGCTATTTTGAGTGCATATGTTTTTACAGCTCTCAATAGTGTTACTAAAAAAAAATAAAAAATTCTAAAGCCTGCAAAGCTGCTCCTAAAAGACATATACATTTTTCCTGGGAAGGTTAGTTATCTGTCTACTCACGCCTTGTGCTAGTCTTCTGAAGATTCTTGAAAGGGGCTTTGAAGTGGGAGCAAGACAAGTGCCAATATCCTGAGCAAGTCTACCTATTAATTCCTCTGAATTCCAACACAAGACTTTGGAAACATGCATAAAAGGTCAAGAGACAGGGATGACACTTATAACTGCATTCATTAAGAGCAAGAGCACACCCATTGTCTGCCTAATGAGCATCCAAGGTAAATAAAACTTACCAAACTCCCAAAGCTTTGATTTAGGGAGCTCCTTAATAACCTAGGACATAAGATATTAATGCAGCTATAGTTATGCCATCAAAACCAGACCAAGGATAAAATTTTGATCCTTTGTAATAGCTAAACATTGATTTTAATGATATGGCACCGAATTTCAGAAACCTTGATTTACTTGCTGATTTTTGAGTAGTTTCTATTCTAAGCAAACAATTGCAAATTCTGAGTTGATAAAAAGTGTCACAATATAAATAAAGTTTGGAATATTCAATTGCTTCTGTAATTCATCCATGGCATACAGTTACCACCTCTCCAGCCCTGTAAGAAGCTATTTAACTAAATGTATTAATAGTTGAAGAAAGGTTCTGGGAGATTAAGACTAGAAGTTCAGAATATAATGCATATATTTAATGAGCATTAACATTACAGAATTTTAAGAGCAATTTCTGTAGAGGAATTTAACAAATATTATGGCTTTTAAAAATGATGGATGCAAAGTTTGAGACCAGACCTGTAAACAGTGCTGCAATTTTTTTCTAATACAAATTTGACAGTGTTCAATAGCTTTAATTCTCAGTTCTCTATGTTTTGTTACAGAAAGATCCATAAGATGTTTTGCTGGTTAGATGTACTCTCATCTTAGCTTAATTCAGAAGCACATGTATTACCCAAAGGTCTAACAACTGTGTATAAGGACCAGCACGTTATAATTCCATTCACAGCTACCCATATTTTCAAAGGAGCAATACCTACATCAAGACTATGTTTTACCTTGGTTCTCCTGCTGTGGTGCTATGCCTCTGCTTAGTCTTTTCTGTGCAAGCTTTGTCTTTCTTTTCCTTGGTACACTTCATTACAAAATTCCTTAACTTGGCAAGTTTATGTCTCATAGTTGTATGCTTTAAACATAAATGTACGCATGCTGTCAGCTGTCACAAACTGCTTTCACAATTGCTATGACAAGTTCAAGGACACAGAGTCCTGCTCCTCTGCTGAAGCACAAACCCCTCTGCACAGACCATGCTTGAACCAAGTCCTGTGGGTGCTGCCTGTTGGTGAGGCAAGAAAAACTAAACTAAAACATCCTGTCAGAGATGGTAGGGCAGAAAATCCCACTTCATTCTCCTGCTGAGAATAGGGACTGTTGTACGCTACACTAAAAAGGCTGACAGAATTATCAAGGAATAGAGAATACATGTGGATCGTCTACTTGAGGGTCAGAGACAGAAAGGGTGATAATTCACCCTTCAGAATCTTTTAAAGATTAGTTTTCATTGGCTTAATACAGGTTTACTGCTGTGAAGGAAGAAATTTTAAGACAGACTGAAGGGATTTTGCCTATTGTGCATTCCTATTAATTGCCTATCCCCTGTCACTCTACTGGACAAACTCTCTTATGTAGTTACAAGAATGGAAGAATCCAGCATATTTCCCATTATATTTAAAGAGCTTCAACATGAATTTAATTCTGTGATGGTTTTTAATTGTTGGTTTTGCTAATTTTTAATGCAGGTTATGTACATTTACCTGAAATATCTGTTCAGTTCTAGATTCTTACTACTGCACAAAAAACCCTCTTCCAAGTTATTTCTACTATATGCGACATAAAAGCATCTGATATGGATATTTAATTCTTACCATGATACCATCATTACTATCAAACAAGAGTGTCTTATAGTAAATAAGCATTTGCTTATTACTCATTATCAGGACAGCTCTGTCTGCGTCTTTGTGGTTTTATGTTCAATTCTGTAACAGATAAATCTGTGAGGATAGGACATTTTACAAACATATTGCACATTTCTCCACAGTATCTTAAGACACTTATCACTTGAATTTCAACTGCAATGATTGCTACATAATAAGTGAACAGACACAATTCTTATAAGGACTTCCTTGTTACATTGGCTGAGTCTTGCCCTCTGAAAGCTTTAGCTTTCCAATTTCTTCCTCCTGTAAAAAACTAATGAAGTCCCTTCTGTACTGCTCCATATTGTCAGTCATTCTTCATTGCAGTGATCCTTTAAATAGCTTTTCTGTCATAGAAGTTGCTTTAAAGGTGTTAACTTGGTATACTGAAATAAATTCATTCATTCACCCTAATTACAAAAACTGTTTCTCTTTATAACTGTGTAAAATCTATTTGGGTGCATGGTACTCTAAGTTATAATCTCATTTTAGCACACAAATTTTTCCAACAAGTATTTTTCTGTTCATTGTTGGGAGCAGTATTGTTCACTATATAACAGTAATTATATTTAGTGTACATCTTTTCTCTATTTTTGTACAATATTTTGAATAACTCAAAAGTTACAAAAGAAATAAAACAGGCTAACAGTTGTGAAACTGTATAACCCGCGTTTCTTCACTAAAGATGCCTTAAAACTAAGCTTTTAATCTTCAGCTTTTGGCACGTGCCATTTCACACTGATTTTGCGCTAGTAAATACATTTTTATTTAAGTATATACACACAGTAAATATTATAGATAACACAGTTGAAGAAATTTATATATATATAAAACTTTTTTGTCGTATTACACATGGAAATGTCAACTTGAGTTTTGTGTCAATCCAAGACTTTGTCACTAAACATTTGCTTTGACTGAGTTTCAAGTGTATGCACCTACTCAAGTCCAAGAACTGAAGAGGCATACCCTCTTTCATAGAATCATAGAATTGTTA
>NW_009623591.1:30470-41895 GCF_000690535.1 Cariama cristata
TAAACCATGTCTTGAAGCGCCACATCTAAACATTTTTTGAACACCTCGAGGGATGGTGACTCCACCACCTCCCTGGGGAGCCCATTCCAATGCCTAACAACTCTGACAGTGAAGAAGTTCTTCCTAACATCCAAACTGAACCTCCCCTGGCACAACTTGAGGCCGTTTCCTTTTGTCCTATCACTTGTAACTGGGGGGTAACTTTCTTTATAGCATCTAGCTCTATAAAATCTGGTTGAGGTCAAGAAACATTTTAATAAAATGTTCTACTTCTAAATAGTGTCATTATCAGATTATTTTCAATAATAGGTCCTACTCTGAGAATAGCTTGTACAGGTAGACAATTTGCTGAGGAGTAAGCTATGTTCTTTTTCCCAGTTTGAATTACTTAAATAAGCTCAGTCACAGTTAGTATCTAAATGTCTAGTGCTTGCTATATAAAAATAGAAATATATAAATTAAAATACAAATGAATGACCTTCTCTTTTTCTTGTAGTACTTGATTTTTTAGTGATTATTTACACAGTCAGAAAGAAAAATTATCCCACCACCGATACAAAGTTCTGTCAATGAATTTCTCGGGGTGGGGGGGAAACGTTACAGCAATATGCAACACAGAACACCTGAGAAACCTTTTTAAAGTCCTAAACTTCTATTTAAAAAGGCACAGGAACATACAGCAGGCAGTCCTGATGACTTCAGTGGCACTGCTAACATGCTCAAGAACAGATATTTGCATAGTATTTGTAGACCAGTATTTAAGAGAAGTTTATTGTAGCTGCTGAAGCTGTTGGGGGGTTTGTTTTGTTCAAAGAATCAAAGTATTTTCTTCATATTTTTAATGGGACTAATGGAAGACAAGGAAGTCCAACCTTCCTCCCCCTCAACCCCCATCAGAACATGGGGTTCACAGGAGGGTGACATTAAGGCATGCAAAGAAGTAATTAGTTGGATTTATAGAATCATGCAAGTGTTAACAGAGAAAAAGCTAAGTAATTCTTTAGCTTTCCTAAGTAGCTTTGTATTTTGTTCCCGATAATGGTCTGTACTGTTCAAACTGTACTTAAAGCTCTTTATTCTGCTGTCAAATATACGTCCTGATTCTCAGTACCTACTAGCTCTTCCTGGTCATACCACACGACTGCACATGATATTCTCCATAATCCTATGGCTACAGGAGGACCTTTGGTCCTACTCCAATAGAGTAAACTGAGAGGTCTGTTTCAGAAGGGAAGTGGGACTAAGGTGCAGGATGGGCTACATGACTGTAAATTCCTTGACTTACCGGAGAGGATGAGCCAACAGTTCTGAGTATTTGACTTTGCCGATTTAAACAATTATCAAGGCAGTCCAAGTTTGTAAAAGGTACTTTTTGTTATTAAAAAAAATCAAAACCCAAAAAATTAAAGGAATCTTGCCTAAACAGCTCAACTGTACTTGCTCAATAAATCTGCATAATTGATCTCATTTTTCCTAATAACATACATAAAAACACCAGCATACAGAGGGAAGGGAAAAATGAAACCAATACTAGGACCCTACTGAAAATCCTATACTGTTAATATGCTTAGAACAATGAGCAGATCTGACAATGCAGACAGCACTGACTCTTCTACACTATTCTACACAGCCAAGGCCTATTCTTGCAGGAAAAAAAAAAGAAAAACAAAAAGTCGGAGCTGCATAGGATGCTGCTAGCAGGGAGGCAACATTCTAAGTCAGGGAAACACATGGCCAGCATAACCATACACAAGTGTATGCAGATCCACCCCTTAAAGAATTTTGAAGATTGAGGACATGGATATTGGCATGCCTAATATCTGTAATACTAGTTCCAAAGACACAGCAAAAGGTAAAGTGAGTTAATGCAAAATAAAATTTATGATGAATTTCTAATTATCATAGGCTGGCTTTGCATTGTGAAGTACTATAAACCAGTAGATGGAGATAGCTAGAGCAAAACAGCTGATGCTGTGGATCAGCACCCAGCCTTTATGCATTTTCAGAGGGTTACTTCTAGTTTGGCTCCATGGACTGTATATCCATCAGCTACTGGATCATATCAGATAGACACCTGGACACTATCATCTGATGTTGTTTCATTTGTAATGATTTGAATTTCCACATTCTGAGGCTCCTCCCTAATGTGGGCCAAACTGCAGCAAATAGGAATAGCCAGATTTGCTTCAAAAGGCCACACAATACAAAGAAAACACTAGCATAAACGCTTCTTTTAGACAGCAAGTTGCTAAACAAGGCTATCTTTGACTCAAGTGCTCTTTCTACACTGGACATTGTTACTATGAGTAAGTACTTATCAGGTCAGAAGAAGCAATCAGGAGTACAATTGCAGCTTTAGTTACCCCATTTAGGAATCCCTAAGAAATCTAAGAAATTTCCAGATGTCCTGCTAAATTCAGGATTAAGATGGGTCCTGGCATCTTCCTTTGGTAGGGTGTAATGGTTTTTTTCCTACAGTGCATGGACAATGTTGGCACAGGTGCACAAACCACAGGGCCATGCACAGCTGGAAATACACCCTCTTTGTAACCTTAAAGGGTGGTAGATCTCTCACAGAATCAAGTCTTCAAGCTTGCTTTTGAAGTACGTTCTTATTTTGATTATTTTTCAGTGTTTAGATTGCAAGAATTTCTAAAATATGTGCATTCTTGATATGCTAACTAGCAAATAAAACCTTCAAGTTTTAATGGGAAAATCTGAACTACAACCTGTTACACACTCCTGTCTGTGTCTACAACTGTATATTAATGGAAAAGAAGTTTTAGCATAAGACAGTAGAAATTATTATGTTTGATGAACATTTATTTCAAAACCAGAGAAAAATGCTTGAGTAGCTTAGGTAACTGGTAATTTTTTCTGTTACTCATTTTCAAGAGCAATTAAAAGATAATAAATAAGTTCATGGAAAAACCGTAAGGGTAAAACTGTGAAGAGTGTATATACTGTTCTTTGAAGAAAAAATTGGTAGAATAATGTAAATCATGCAAAGATTTATTTCCAGAAGCACCTTTGGCCAATTCTCCTGAATGACAACAAAATTTGCAATTTTGACAGACCTTACTATGTACAGCATATATTTTGTGCTACTGAACTTTTTGCCTTCAGAAGACTTTCTTTACTTCTTTCTGTTTTACTTCTTTATGGGGAGTAGAGAGGGAGTCCAAAGCTGAGCCCTTTCCAGCTGCTGTCTGCCAAGGTTCTAGCATCAGGAGGTCTCAATAACTACAATTTTGTTGACTAAACAGTTGTATTTGCAGGCACATGCTGGTTTGCTGTCCCACTTGTTTAGTTTGTATCACTGTCTTCAGAAAAGGGCCTTTGCTCTCTTTCTTTGTCATCCATGGCAAAGCATACTTTGATATATTTTAGCTACTAGAGCAAATCACTATGCGTAATCAAAGAAAATAGAAGTTTTGCAGTCATAGGGCCACTAGCATCCCTAACAGATGAGAGGAGTTTGTGACACTACTACAAAGCGATTAAAGATTTTGCTGCAGACTAATGATAAGACAAATGTCACATGCCAATTGCTTTATGACACAGACTTAAGCCATTTCAAAATTTAGGTCTCTCAAATTCCTGCTTGAATTATATATGTTAGTGAATAACACCGCTTTTAGTTTACAACAAGGAAAGTATTTTCACTCTTGACAAGTGATCTCATATACCAATACGGTGCTTTTTGTCCTGAAAAGAACCGGAGGATATCATCACAGCATCACACCTGGCTCGTTATCAAAATACCTTTGTAGCACATGTTTTTCTTGAACTGTCAATTGATCAGATACAAATAAAAAACTGTAAAAAACCAACCCTCCAGAACTGCTACAAAACAGCAGCAATATTCTATAGGCCTGACTTTACAGTCCTTTAGTACATATATATAACTAAGATTTAGCTAAATGTTTATTAGTATTGTCTGGTAGAATGGGATATATCCCTATGAAAAAATGATTCATTCCATTTCAACAATCTCTTAAAAAAATAAACTGAGTCATCTTATCACTCTGTTGATTACAAAGAGTGTCTACATGAGAATAATTTAGTCATAACTAATCAGTCACAGCTGAAGATGGGTTAGACAAACCCTGCCTTTAATGACCTACAGAGCAGAGTTTTACTTTCAAAATGAACAGCTGACTCCTTTATTTGCTACCTTAACAGAAAATGAGAAAGCCAGAGAACTTCCTTGTCAGTCCACAAAATATTGCTAATAACACCACTTCTTTGTTCAAAGCCTGTGCACTCTCATTCCCTTCAGTAAGGATAGACAGTGACAATCGAGAAGATGGTTCCATAGACACGCCACTGAGTTACTCTTAAAAATACAGAGCCCTTTTCCCCCCAGCACAAGTGAAAGAAGTAGTTTCCCTCCCAGTCACACCAGTGATTGGTAGCCTGAATATTGTTCTCATGTCAACTCCTTTGTTCTTCATTGGCAGCAGTAAAAAAGGAAAGACTCAATACTCTTTTTTACAGAGCCATTACTACTAAAGAGGCACTGTTTCTATGTAGGCACATTTCATCATTTTCCTAAGTAACACTCTGAGCTCTAAAGCAAAACCAAATTAATACTGGCACACAGAATCTCAAAAGAGGTAAAAGTGCACACCAATATCTACGCTACAAGGATTAGGTAAACATTAACATTTTTATGAAAGCAGCAAGTAAATACTAAAAATGCTAAACATGGCTTCATATTAAGTTGACTGCCTTTTCACATCATACCTGAGCAAGCCTGGCTGTTTATACTTATTGCTTAGCTTGTTTAAACAGGGTAGCAGGCAGGGACCAGATCCGCAGCTGCTGTAAAGACCCAGCTGAACTCAGCACAGCTGTGCCAGCTTACGTGGGCTAGGGAGCCAGTTCTTACACCTACAAAACTGTTTATGCTATTCAACATTAAAAACTACTGCTTACATACTAAAACATAACTTGGATCATCCTGGATTATCAGAGACCTTCAAAAATGGTATTGTTACAGCTCTCCCTTAGAATAAAGCATGGATTTAGATTACAACACAGTTTCAATTCTAACTAATATTTACATTCACTGATAATGGCCAGAATATATTGATTTTTAATTGTTTGGGGTTTTGCCTCTACATTTCAGCTGCTTCAGCAATTATTTCAGCTGCTTTTGAATGAAAACAATAATTTCCTAATATAGTATAACCACATAGGCAATCTATTGTAAATGTAGATTACATGTTGAAAAGCTTGGCATATAAACATAACAACTGTGAGGTATATTTCTATGAATGAAATAGATGGAACAGGAGATGTAGTTGAATCAGTATGTTGCAATGAGCAAGAAAAAAGTTCATCAAGCAGCTCTCTAGCCAACATCAAAATTTCAGTTCTGCCTGACTAACACTGGAGGCTCTACAAGGAAATTCAAAACATACAAATGAGGTTTTAAACTACAACAGGAAAAACAAGCAACATAAACCACAGAATAAATCAGGAAGACCCACCTTAGAAGCCAAATGCATAGAAACCAGGAGGCTTGGGCCAGAGAAAAGTTTGCATGCAACCTACCCTGCTTTTATATTGCCTGTAAATGTCTGCCACTAACACCTGGATCTTCAATTGTCCCAGCACAGCAGTTCTGGGAAAATTACACAGGTTTTGTCTGTGTAATTTTCAGTAGGTATAAAACCAAACATAAATAATTTTAAAAGGAAGGAAAATGCAGAAGAGCTGTGTTTGTTAGTATCTTCTGGATAAGGACCTTAAAAGAGATGAGTGCAAAAGCTAAGCATTAAATCAGACCATTACAACATCACTTTGTTAATGATCGTCTCAGTGTATTCCTCATCTATATTTGCTATGCCTGACTACACTTGGATTTTTAGCACTAAGCAGGTCACACAAAAATTAAATTTGAAAATCTGAATATAATTTAAATGTTTACTCTGCTGTTCTACAGCAGACTTCAAATTCTAGAACAGGACAGTACATGCAAGAGTACTTTGATGGTGTACTACAATTGAGCAAGTGTAACTCCATGCAATAATATCACCAGTCAGGAAGCATATGGTGTGTCCAACTGGAAGATAAAATCATCTGAAGAGCCTCCTTGTCACCATCTGTAAGAAGTGAGGAAGGCAGTGGAGAAGGAGGAATGGGTGCATCAAACACTGGGTGCTTCTAAATGACAGTGGGAACCAGCACCTGACAAGCTAATGTGCGTGTTACCTTTGCATTACAGACTTTTCTGTGGCTTCTAAACAGTATTTGCAGGAAACCTTCAGCTTAGCACTGCATTACCTGAAATCTACAGGAATTTTGGTTAATTGAACTTCACAGGTTGCAATGTTCTCATTCTAGGTAAAGGCACCAAAACAGGGAGGGAAATTAAATGTGTCTGAGGTCACCTAAGAAGTCAGCAGGGTATTTGGCTTCCAAAGCAGCAAAGCAGCAAAATTCAGCCCAGTGTGACACATTTAAGTTTAAGAATATTTATGACCCGTGGCATTAAGAGGATTCTTAAGTGTTTGGCTGAACCAGGATGGATTTAAACATGTTTTAAGCATCTCTCTGAATTCAGGCTGAGATATCCTGACTCTACATCTTTTAGTTCAATCAAAGGCAAATATTTATCGTAGGACAATGGTGAACTGATTTTTTCCCTACTGATTTTTTTCTCATTTTTTTAAAATGTATTTGTTTCTTACATTGTAAATATTTTTTTACTGTGCTCACTTTCTTTTCGTAGTCACTTATTTTCTTCATCCACAAATAATAAGTAACAAGGGCTTATTAATGCACTAAACATTGTACTGTTAAATTTTTAAAATGAAAAATGTATCAACCTTCAGGAACTTCAAATAATCTAGAACTTCTGTTTACATAGATTTTTATCTTACCCAATTTTAGGAAAGATCGTCATCATGGATAAATACTGTTGCCTAAGAAAATGTGAAATTACAGGTTAGCTCATTGGTCCATAGGAATATGAACTGTCATTACGTATATCAGACTGCAAGTTGCAGTTCTAAGGTCTGAGTCCCACACAAATCTTTGCTTCCAAACGCAGAGCAGGAAGGACAGCGAGCCACAAAATTATTGTCTTATTTTTGAAGGGTAACTGAATGACACCCACATCAAGATGACAAGAGTACACTCCTTTTTTGTGGGGAGAGCTTCCTAGTTGTGGAAGGTGTGCTGAATTTACACCAAAGATACTATGAAAACTCCAGGAATTGTAGATTTCTAGTCGAGACTTCACCTGTTCAGAAGCAGTGAGTTAGAACATAGGAGATAAACACATACGGTGTTTTATTCTACTGCAGATAAATCCAGCTGTTGCGGGAAAAGCCTCCTGAAAAAGATCTCATCAATGATCACCACTGGATTTACCAGGCTCCTGTAATCCTCCCAAGTTCCCGATTGTGACCTTTGTTTTTTTTGGTGGTTTTCATTAATTCCACAGTGGTTTTTTTAGAAAATAGATTATTATCCCATTCTTCCTTTCTGACATCAGACAAGAAATCCTATTATTATCTAGGAAAGAATCCTCCATTTCTGGCTTTGCAGATTGAATTTCGTGGTGATGTTTGGCAACAGCATGGCAAGGCATAATAAATTGTTGTCTCTGTGGATAGAAAGTCTGAGAAACTTGTAACTAATTGGGTTTTCTGTTTGAAATATTGTATTTGGAGACTTTAAAATTCAAGAGACAGTCATCATCTCTAAGTTTCTGAGCATCAGCTATTTTACATCATTATTCCATTTTTAATAGATAATGGGTTCAAAGAAGTGCCACTTCCAATTTTCAACACAGATCTAGAAAGAATATTCGTATGTCTTTAGTGGGCACTCTATCTCACATTGACTCTTTGAAAATAGTGCAACTTGTTTTCATGAAGGTTGTCATTTGTATTTCCCTGGAAGTTCTTCCCTTTCTACTAATTCTTTGAAGAGGAAAGAGGGAATGAATAGAGCCTTACTGTAAAATGAGGGAGGCATAAAGAGAGTGAGCTTTTTTTTTAGATAGCATCACTTGCCTTTTATAAAAACACTAGCTGACAATTATATGTCCTGTTTTCTTGACTGTGCCTGTAAATTAAAGGAAAAAAAAGTTAAGCAACTGAATTTTGTTACGTCTACCAAACGCTCAATAGCTATTCTTCAATATATTTCTGAAACTCATTAAATGAGAAATCAAATTGAAATCATATATTTAACAAAATATTTCCATTTAATCATATGAGCGGGACTTGTAAATAACAGAGTTCAAAGCTTTGGAGCAGATGGTCTTTCTGTTTTAATTCTTTATCTGATCTGCTGTATGCCAGTAAATCTCTGAGTTTCATTTGCTTGATTCAAATCCCTTGGCTATTCGGGACACATTTTGTCAAAGCATTCTGCTGTGGAATTTCAGTTGTTTTACATACTCTCCTACAGTAAAATAAAACATACGTATATTTTGTACACACCAAGAACAACATGATAAAAAGCACAACACTAAAAAAAATATTCTTCTCTGGTGACCTATTTAAATACTCTGTATATATGTTTTATATCTATATATACAGAGAGAGGATGCAGGCACTTAAGGAATAGGCCAGCTTTCAAAAAGTGCTTACTAGATATTCAAAAGCAATAATAGTTCTAACTACTTTAAAAATCTTTGTCTATGTCAATTTTAATCCATCATTTAATAAATATGTTTTACCAAAATAGGATTCAATTGGTTTAACTTCATTGCTACTAATCACTTGCACTAACATCAAGGTTCAAAACATTGCACATAGTAGCTGTGCCAAATTTGTTTTGGCTGCTTGTTTAGATATAATAATATTGTTTTTAAAGGATTTAGCTCTACTCTGCCTTGTAACATGAATGACATAGCTGCTTTTTGAAAACTTTATGGAGTCACAAAGCTGGCTTGAAAAAATACATAGGTCTTCTTGACAACTTCCTTTTCCAAATGTGACTGTAAAACCATGCAGTGAGATGCGCATCACCTAATGAGTTACTTGGAGATGTAAGTTCAAATGCATCTTTCCTTTCTCAGTTTAACAATTCGTTCAAGAATTAAGTCATATGACCCTAAGACTTACTGGTAATAAGCACATTCCTATATATAGCTTGAGATTTTCAAATATATCCTCTTGAGTTAGGTGCCTGAAACCCACAGATGCATTTATTTGATAAATGCATTACCCTTAGTGGTGTTTGGACGAGGTCAGTGGAATTTGGGTGGGAAAGAGAAAAAGTAAGAATTGCAAGACACGTATCTCCTACTTAGCACTTGTTCTTTGAAAGAGCATTTCTGTTGGTAACAACACATTATATATATTTTTTTTCCTTAAAAAAGAGGTATTTTGTTACCACAATCCATCATAAAACAGCCTATTTGTTTGATTACATCTAAGTATTTTTAGTGTTTACTATGGAATGACATGATAACTGTGATAACAGCCTTTGAAAAGAAAAGGGAAAATCTGGGTTGTGTGTGAGCACTGATGGACAGGAATCTCAGCCATGGAGGAAAAATAGTTTTGTCCTACTTTCTGAGCAGATGAGAATTAGAGAGAGAATGAGCAACTTCCAATTTTAGGTCAATATTTTCACACAGGGAGAACTCAGAAAAACGTATCATCCTTTGGCACATTGCAATTGTGTCCATGGAGGCAAAGACCACCCTATGTAACCCTTGACACTTTACTAAAATAAAAACAGATGCCATTGTTTATATCCTAATTAAAATAAGTCAAGAAGAAAGCTATAAGATGCAAGGTTATGTCTCATGGACTCTGAAACTACTTCAGCTGCCCACTTGCTCAGATTTTAGTGCACGGTTGTACATGAACCTCTAGCCATTCAATCATTCACTTTTCAGCCCATCTGTCTGTCCAGCTACCTGGCACAGACACACGCATACGGCAAGTGTACTTACAATTTCTTTGTTCATGAGAAGCGAAGGGGAAAATGAAATACTGGAGTTATGTTGAACATTTATTTATTTTTGCAAACATACATTATTCATCTAGAGAAAATAGTTTAAGGTCATTATAGATGATATAATTAATGCCGGAGTGACAGGGCAAGGAATCTCAATGGTTTTACAGGCACACAAATCCATGTACTTTAATAAAAATCTCTTGTGCTGTTTTTGTAAACTCAGATGAGGATTTCAACTTACTTGTTGCTTAAACAAAACTCTCTCATGTTTCAGCGCAAGAATAAAAATGTAGTAAATTGTGTTAGCTAAGAGCAAATGAAGGTGAAAACATCACATATTTGGAAAACACCTCTAGCCACTAAGAGTCTGTCTATGCGCTAGTGATTTGGAAAGTCACTACTTATAATTTCCTTGGGAAGTCAGTAGGTTTTTCTGTTCCCTACTTTTCTGTGCCCTGCTAACAACCTTGAATCAAAATGAGATGAACTACACTGGAAATGTTAGGAAACTAAGCAAAAAGTCCATTGGAAGACTTTAAAATAACCTGTGGCTATTTAACGCTGATCATAACGACTGGGTGAACTTGGTGCACTAGGGGACTTTGACAAAGAAAATTTCTATTTTCCTTGTGCTTAGGGAAATCATTGCAGCATTTAGATTGTTATGTCAGGCACTTATCCAAAATGACTGCCACCTTGGAAGTGATTGCCAGCCTTAGCTATGAATGTCATTGGTTTGTTGGGTCACATCAAATCCTTTTCATGCTGTTACAAAAACAGATCATGTATTTTGTGAGGATGTGTAGAATGTGCAATATTTGATTTAAAAATCTGGATAAAGCTTGCAACAGATAGTTTAACTGTAACATAGGATACCAATTCAAACTCTCTCTGACAAAATATATGGATTTTGACCTCCCTTGGAGCAGCGTCATAGGAGGGAACAGAATTGGATCGGCGATGGCATTGAGAAGGGAAGAGGGAAAGCAGATAGTAGTTGAAATCCAGTAGGTGCATGACATATAAGGATTTTTTCCACCTCATGGATGCTGGTAGTGCTTTATAAGTAACAGATACCCTTGACTCAGGAGTTCATTTCATCTTTACACTAAACAGAACTAAGACAGCTGACCACGCTCTGTTTGTGGCAGTTAGCAGTGTCTGACATTTCTGCAGGAGGCTTGGAGCTGATGAAAGGTGCCTTGAGCTAAAGCCACGCTAACCTGGGGTGGGCAGGTGAGCGGCTGCGTGACGCTCTCCCGGCATACCCGGCACCTCTCCGTACCTGATGCATCCAACTTTCTCCTTGTTTCTCCGCAGAAGTATCAGCCCCCGCCGAGCTCGCCCAGTTTGCTCACACCTGAGGAGAGGACGGTCGCTGGTTGGGGGTTAAACTGACGTTAACTTCAAGCAGAACTGTGCCCCTCGGTGACCACAGGTGGGCCAGGGCCGGGCCACCACGCATGTCCCGGGGGAGCGGGGGGCGGGG
>NW_009623592.1:0-37115 GCF_000690535.1 Cariama cristata
TGGATATTAGGAAGAATTTTTTCACTGAACCGGTTATCAAGCTTTGGCACAGGCGGCCCAGGGAAGTGCTTTCAGTCGCCATCCCTGGAGGTATTTAAAAGATGTGTAGATGTGGTGCTTAGGGACATGGTTTAGTCGTAAGCTTGGCAGTGTTACATTAACAGTTGGACTCGATGATCTTAAAGGTCTTTTCCAACCTAAATGATTCTATGATTTTATTTTTTTATCATACTCACTTCCAATTCTTCCAGATGGCAGAACTAAGCTCTTACATTGACATTGTGACCAGAAACTCAGGACAGGAACTTGTACGAAAAGTTTCTTGACAACACTGTTAGAACTTTAAGTAAAAAATGTAAACAAAGCAGAAAATCTACATTGAACTGGGGAAGAATAACACGGTAGGGGAGCAAATGGCTGAAGTTGGCACTCCCTGCCTTTAATCCCTTTTTCATGTTGAAATTGGAACATCCTCAGATGCCCTCTGCCAAGCTTAACACACTTAATGGAAGAAGCATGGCTCTCATTTTTAATCTTCTCAAGACCAGAAGAGTGCTCTGGTAATCCATTGCCCAAGAGAAAGGAGGAAAGAAAGAGGAAAACCTTATTTTTGTCAAGGCCAGTTGTCTAATTGATCCTATGGAACAAAGCTTTTGAATTAAGGAAACTGAATTTGGCTGTTAGCTTTGAACCTGCTGCAGTGTTATGTCTTCAAGTTGTGCTGCTGTTTCCCTGTTGGGTTGTGCTCATATCCAACCTGAAATTGAACTCTGCATTGCCCATGGTGAGGGGGAAAAGGAAGGAACAGTGGAATTTTCCAGGAAACATCAAGAAATGTTCTTGCTTAGCAGGCAGCTCTCTTCTTTCTCTTCCTGCTTATCCTCTCTTAGCATTGAACAGTGGTGACCACTGACTAGTAACTACTTACAATGGGTATCACCAAGCTATACTGACCAATGATGACCACTTTACTTTTTAAGTCTTCTACCCCACACTCTGTCACCATGCATGAGGCCTGTGAGTTTGATGCCTCCTGAGCTCTGTTGTAATATCCAGTTCCTATTTTTGTTCCCTTAAAGGCTTTAAGTGTAGTGCATACTTAAAGCATGCATGTAATTGAATTTAGAACAATGTGTGACTTATTGTACATTTTAATAGCTGAGGCAAATGTTTTCCTTTAAATTTCACTGACAATAGTTTACATTACAAACTAGTTTTAATTTTTTTGTGATGAAAGAAAAACAGAATATAAAAAGATTATAAATAAGGTGCAGCTTAAAAATATAGGAAGAATCCAAGAAATTGTAAAAAGAGCTAAAACCACTTTATTTCTTTACGTTGTATATTTTTAAACTGACAGTCCTTGTCTGAAAATGTAATTGCTTTCTCTTCTGCTTGACATTAAGGATGTTCTTTTTATTGTTGTTCAGAAGGTTATTTCTTACTGTCATAGCTTTAAGTTGTCATGACTCAATCCGAATCCCAACATTTTACTTATTTTGAGAGCTCTGAACAAGCTGATGTTTGAGATGAAAGCTTTTTTCATTACTTAAATTACATATTTGTGTGGGATGAGAATCAGATGGCAGCATTTTAGAAATCTAGTTCACCACTTCAGTCTTTTGTGCCAGTTATCTGTCTGGTCAGGACTCTGATATAAAGGCTTCGAAATTAGAGTTGGCATCTGTAGGCCTTTTTATTTAAAGCTAAATTGAGTTAATAGAAATAGCCAGAAGTAGGGACTGGGAGGGGAAAAAAAAAACCCAAACTCTGAGGCTGAGACTCTTTCAGTTGGAAAACAATGGCATGACACTCCAACAGTAAGGCACAACGTGGTAGGTGCAAAGTTGCCGGAGGATAAATGGTCCTTATAGAAATCCTATAGAATGATTAAGCACTGTTAACTGCATCTGCTATATGGTGTTTGCTGATCCAGGTATGTGCAGTGCCAGATCCTGGAATTTGGGAGGTGCAAAACTTTTTTTAACTTTGCATCTAGCAGGTGATGTAGGAGTGATTCAGGATCCTATTGATCTCTCTGTGCAGGAATTTGTGGCAGGGGGAAAAAAAAAACCCAAACAAACAAACAAAGAAAAACAAACAAAAAAACCCACAAACAAACAAACAAAAACCCAAAAAACCAAAACAACAAAAATAATTTTCAGGAAAACGTTGACTTTGAAAACATAGTATTTGGCTCTTATGTTTTTGCTATATAGTGTCTTACAGTTAGGATCTGTGCCTGGGAATTAGTTAATCCCTTCTTCAAAATTTGATCTCCAAATAAGAATTAATTTTTATTGCTAACCAGTGGGGGAAAAAAAATTGGTATGTCAGCTTTGGTTCTTCAGCTGATATGTAAAACTGCTTCTAGTAGCATGCACTTCATATTGACCTTTTAGCTGTGTTCATGCTTGCCTTGATGTGCATCAAGATACGCATCAGGAGCCTTCTGAGCTTCTCTATGAAGATAAAAATATAATGTAACTACATCGGAAATGGATGAGTGTCAAATGAACTCTGTCTTGTTTTCTACCCTTTTTGTGCTTATGCTTATTAGAAATCCCAGGAGGTTATTTTTAACACAGAGGGTGTTCACATGTTTCTATACTTAAAAACCACAAACAAGATTTTCAGTTGTAAAATAAAGGTTTATTTTACAAAGTCTGAAGTTCTGTGCAGAGCATTGCAGTTGGAAGACAAAGGTGTACTGATTGTAGGTAGTAGAGGCAATGTTAAGGATTTTGGTTTAAGCATCTGAGCCTCACTTGATGTAAAAAGGATAATTTGCATAAACATTTTATGAAACTGTATGTAAATCAGACGTGAGAAGTGGGACAGGTGAAGTAATTTAGAGGCAATGTGCTAGATGGTAGAGCAGGAGGATGTTCTACAATTGTGTCGTTCTCTCTTTTTTAAAAAGCATGTCATAATTGAGATTTCCAATTTAAGTTTCTTCTGATGCGTAAACGTGGAAACTCATAACCATGGCAGGGAAGTAAGCTTTTTTCCCTTCTGAAGTATGAACAGTCAGCTAGTACAGCTATTTTTGGCAGTCAAATATTGCTTTAGCTAGGAACCTATTGTACACTATTCCTTTTAGAACATTTTCATAAATACGTAAATCACAATAATGGTTCTTGGCAAGACAGGTTGTTCTTTCAAGTTTGTTAGACCTGTTTTGTCTTGTTCTGTGCAAACAGACAATAAAATAGTAAATAGAAACGAGAATTACAAAGCCCCTTGATAATTAAGTACCACAGAAATGCTAGTAGTGGCTATCAATAACATCAGCAATCAGTAAAATCCTACCTATTTAATTTCTCCTAGTATCAGTGACCTATGTGTTTTGGTTTTTTTTACTTATTCATCTTTAAATTAACTAGTTTCTATTGGTTGTTATTTTATGAATTGCTGTAAGATTTTTTTTTTCTCAGCAGAAAAAAAACCAAAACCAAACCAGTAACAAGGAGTTTTGGATTTAGTTGTTAATATTTTCTGCTTTTCTCTTAAACATATTACAATTTTAAATTTTTCTCCTCTAATTACAAGAAAAGCTTTTATTTCTTAATGCAGCAATTTTATATGCAAAGCGCTGGGAAGGAGGTTTAGGTTCCAACATTATATTTTCCTGGCTTCCGAAGTAACAGGCCAAAACGATGCCTCAGCAGAAGATGGCAAGGCTTCTGGGCTTATCTCCAAACTTCCATTATGTGATCGCTTTGTTATATCTGGACAGCACATGTTGGAGGAGGGGTAGTAAATGAAACCTCACTTCATGCCATGGCTGCTCACAGAATCAGTCAGTTAAGGACAAGGAAAACTCCTGCTCTCAAGCAACCCTTGTCTTTAGCAACAACAAGAGATTGCCAAAAAGATGGACTAAGGAAAACTAGTGCAGTATGCCTGAAATTTCTGGGGTGCCGGTCACTTTGAAGCATTCTGCTTAAGAAACGCTGATGATTTTGTACATCTTGGGTATAGAAACTACCCTATTTTCTAACATCCAGCCAGTAGCAAAATTGCCTGACTTCCTCAGAGCAGGAGACAGGGAACTCTTCTGCCAGAGTAGAGAGAAGAAGCTGTTGTGATGCGAGGTGTAAAGAAACTTTTATTGGAAATATTTTTTTTCAGTCAGGTCAGAATTATGAAAGGGTTTCATCCCTTGCTACTATCCCTCGAGACAAAGGTGAGGAATAAGATTGCTAGTAATCTGAAAAGTATGAGAAACTTGAAAGAGCATGGCCCAGAAGGGTTTAACAGAGGATGAACCAAAAGCATTGGAGCCTGTGAAAGGCAAATTCAAATTGTAATCACTCAGCAGCAGTAATTTGTGACCAAGGAATGATCTGGCATGGAGGGAAGGAAGGTCCAACTGCAGAAGGGGTTGAACTGACTGGAAGCAGGAGTACCAGAGACAGAGTAACTCCCCGTAAAGGAGTGAAGTCTCCCTTGCTGGTGAGAGAAGAAACACCCACGGCATTGTCCTGTAGTGGTTGTGTAACACCAGGGTTTGGGCAGCAGAGCTGGTGCTGGAGGGTGAACCCAACACTGGGCTGGGGTGTCCCATGCTGATGCTCATAGGATTGGTACTGGTGCAAGTGTATATAAGGAATCAGCTCCTGATGTGTTTTTGCAGACCTCTTGTAAAACTCCTTAAGATGGTAGGACTGTTCAATGCATTGTTCACTACCTGGTGGAATTTTTTATTTTAAGCACAAACGTGTGTTTAATTCTCCAACACCTGGAAGTTACAAAGTAGGGGAAAGAAGGAACTGGTTAGGCTGTTTGGAAACTAAACCTGGAAAGAATAGTGGTGCTGGGTTAAATGGGTGTCAATGGTGAGAAAGACTTTGGAGGCACAAAACATATGGGAAGAAATGAATTGGGAAAAACATGAGACCATAAAGTGAAAAAGTGAGTATAAAAAGATGGTGAAAGATGCTATAAAAACTAGGGCAGATGCTAGCAGTGTGAGAATGAATTAGCTGTAATGTTACACAGAATGAGATTGAGACCAAAAATGTAAACTGGAAGTGAGCAGGTACTTACCTGTGTCTGGAAAGGAATTAAACTAGGAATTAAATTAATTAAATTAAAAGGAAGTCTGGGATCCCTCAGAACTGCAAGGAAGAGAGGGGGAAGGAGCTGAAAAGTGGATAGGTGGAGAAATTAAGATGACATTATGAGCGTTTCATGGTAGGATGGATAAACACCACAGAGCTGTGATGAGGCTGGTATGCATGCAAAAGGCAAAGTCAGATGTGTGACCAAGGTGGCATGTGGAGGGAGCTGATGTCTATACAGAAGGCATATGGAAGAGACAGGTGAAAATGGAGGGGGTCATGTCAAAATTCACTGGCCCATATGAGGTTTCAGTGGTTGTGCTGAGAGATGGAACGTTGCACACACTAATCGGGAAGACTCAGGTGAAGTGGTGGAAGGGAGTGGCAAATAACAGTAGTTCAAAGGGAAAATGAAGGGGAAAGAATAGAGGAAGGGCAAAAGGAAAAAGTGACAAAGTTACTTTTAAACTGCTTTTGCAAAGAATAGAATGTTCACTATGTGACAGCAGAAAAATGATGTGCCAACTCTAACTCCTTGTGCATATAATGTAATTGGGTAAGCGTAATAAAGTGAAAGATGGATTTGTACTTCCAGAGTAATTCCTCTGCCCATGTTTGGCCTGATTGATTAATTCTATCAGCTGATAAGCTGTTATAGAAAGTGAGCAATGCTGTCCTTCATTTTTAAGTTATGAAAAATATTGACAACTTGAAACTGTTTGCTAGCTAATTCTTGCAGCTGGAAACTGAATTGTTATGTAAATTGAAGCAATTTCAGTGCTTAAAAAGTTACATCCACTGCATGTACTTCTGACTTCCACTTTCTCTAAATGTGTGTTGTGCTTTAACCCCAGCTGGCAACTCAGCACCGCACAGCTGCTCACTCCCTGGTGGATAGGTGACAGAATCAGGAAAAAAAAGTAAAACTTGTGGGTTGACATAAAGACAGTTTAATAGGACAGAAAGGAAGAAAATAATAACAATGATAAAATAATAAAATGAGAATAATAAAAGAATTAGAATATACAAACCAAGTGATGCACAATGCAATTGCTCAGCACTCGCCAACTGATGCCCAGTTACTTCCTGAGCAGTGATCTGCCCCTCCCGGCCAACTCCAGTTTATATACTGGCTATGATGTCATATGGTATGGAATATCCCTTTGCCCAGTTTTGGCTGTGTCCTGTCCCAACTTCTTTTGCCCTCCAGCCTTCTTGCTGGCTGGGCATGAGAAGCTGAAAAATTTCTGACTTACTATAAACACTACTTAGCAACAACTGAAAACATCAGTGTGTTATCAACATTATTCTCATACTAAATCCAAAACACAGCACTGTACCAGCTACTAGGAAGAAAATTAACTCTATCCCAGCTGAAACCAGGACAATGTGTTAATAATAACAATGTCTCCATGAAGCATTTATGACGTTCCCTGGAGCTTAATAGTCAGATGGGGTTAATCAGCTTGCTTGGTCAGCCATTAAGACTTTGAAAATGGGCTTCTTAAGTATAACATTTCTAGCTAATGGTCATTCAGACTTACATGTCATGGTAATGAAAGCTAAACTGCTTTTCTGGTTATCAAAATTGTATAAATAGAAGCTGTAATTCGCTCTGAAAAACAAGGCCACATGCAGATAGTGAAATGTGAACCTTATTAATGCAGCATATGGGAAGCTGTTTCTGCTAATGCCTCCTGTTATCAGAACAAGTATTGTCATCATTGTTGAAGGCTCTTGTGGTCCTTCTTGCCAGCAGCAAGATGCTGTAAGTGTTGCTGTGTAAATAATGTGGAAATGGTGTGTGGATAAGGTGTAAGGAATTGTCCTAAGAAAAGGCCAGAGGGCATGATTGCTGAGCTGAAAAGATTCTTTGAGCAGAAATGCTAGTTCATGTGGCACAGCAAAATATCAAGAAAGTGGGATTATTTTTCTTGTAACGATCCCCTGGAGTTATCTTGAGGGATTAACTAGTGAGCTAAGTGAAAAGTAATACTAAACCAAAATGTCTTAAGGTCAAAGACAGAGCTTTCAGTCTTGTCTTGTTGTTGTTTTTCCTGCTTAGAATAGGAACATATATTTAAACCAAACCTTTTACTGAAATTTTCATTTGATGCCTCTACTTTTTTTGGTGAGATCAAAGCTACTATTGAGGGCCTGCTTCTCTTGAGAATTTTCAGATTAATGATAGTGCAGTTCAAAAAAGTGAACAGAAATGAGAAAAGTAGGGAAATGAATCTAAGAACTTACTCTGTTCATCATTGTTTATAGTAAAAATGGTTTCTACAGGTCTCCTTTAATGCTAAGTGGCAGGTTCAGTTGCTGATGGATGGAGAGCGCTTTTTTTTTTCCTCGAAGATACTTTCATGCCTATAATAATTCACCTATTTTGAGCTTGAAAAACTTCATGCTAATTTCCCATATTTAAAGTTTTAGAAAAGCAGTATTTGTATTGAGGAAATTATAGCTGAAACTGAACGTTGACTAAATGTCTTTTTAACTTGTGAAGCTGAACCTTGTTGGAGAAGGAGACCATTTATAATAGTAGTTGAAAGTGAGCACACCAATTTGAATTAACAATGGAGGGCTGGGCAGCCCTAAAGGTTAACGGTTTAACTGCTTTGGTTTTGCCAACTCAATCTACTTTGGTTGTATTGAAACCAGTCCCAGTGTTTTTATTTATGCCGTCATATGGATTACTTGCATCAGTGAATTATGGGGTTTTATCAGTTTGGACTAAAAGCTGCAAGTTATACTCACATGTGCTCTAGACGTGCTTGTGACTTTTACCTACCATGGAAAGTGATACTAAATGTGATGGGAAAATGCTGTTTGGAGGCCAGAGGAGCAGATTTTTCAGAACGTTCCATGTTTGAATCCCATTTGGTATGACCAAAATGGTGCAGGCAATGATGCTTATGTTAGCAGCTCTCCATATAGGAACACTATGGTGGGAAGCCCTTGGAGGTGGAGGAAGCTGCAAATCCTGAGACGGTGAGAAGGGAAGAACCTTTCAGCTTCTTGCTTACCTCTCCAGACAGTTTCCTTATGTCATCTGAGAGCTAGTGGTGGTTGTGCTCTTGCTGTTGTATACTACTTTAGCAGACCTTTGACTTCCACTGGCACGCTGAAGGGCTTAGATGATGCATGTTGACTTTTCTTTTTTCTGCACCTTCAAAAAGTGTCTGTTCTTCCAGCAGATACTCTTAGACCAGGACAATGGTTGGGACTGCTAACGGGAACCTGAAAAGAAAGGAAGTAAGTACAAGTTCAAGAATGATGTCTGGATAAACAAACAAAAACTCCCAGTGGAAACAGCAACAAAAAAAGGGCTGAAGTGTGTTTGACCAGTGCTTATAAGCATCAAAAACCGCCTAGTAGGAGGCTAACAACACTGCAAATGGTGTGCAATTAAAGCAATATGTGCTGAAGAAATATATGGGCTAAAAGAATGTGCTCAATGTTGCCAAATGCAGCAAAGCTCTCACTGGAAGAGTGCTTCTGTTTGATTTAGGACTGGCACTGCAGAAAATTCTGGAGAGCTTCATGTGCATATCCCTTGGATAACTGGTGAGCACTGACGAGTATTTGAGTAAGCATTCTGTACAGCAAAGTAAAAGACAGTTTAGAGTGCTAGGGCAAAGAATGTGTTCAGTTGAATAAGATTGTAACAGTGGGTTGGTATTTGAGGAAAAAAACCAGTGCTTTTAAGTGGAAACTCCTGAGCAGAAGGGGTTTCGTTTAATATCTCTTTGTGCCTTGGTAGGTGCAAGCTTTTCTAAGACCAAGTGTCTAGTTACCTGGCATTTGCAGCAGAAAGTCAAGTTTTCTTTAGCCCCCAAAATATTTTGAAACTGGAGGTAGCTATCCCTTGATAGGATAGTGAGTAGGCAGTGGGATTGTATGAACTGATTCTAATGATCTTTTCCTACCTCAAATTTTGGCTAGGGTACTGTACCCTTTCAGGTATCTTTCTAAAAGGAGTGCTGGGATCTTTTCAGAGCCTGCAGAGAATCTGAAGTCCCAGCAGGGAGGTTTCTGGATGTGTAAACCAGTAATGCATCAACATTACTCAATGTCAGTTTTGATAACTGCCACTTAAATAATACAATCTCATGAAAGGTGATTTTAAAATAAACTTTCCTCCTTATGCGATTGTCTTGGAGAGATATGAATTACAACTCCTGAACTTTTTGATTCAGGAAACATACTTTTTTTTTTTATTCTCTGGCTGGCTTTATGAGGTTCTTTGAATCTTGGGTGCTTTTTTTTTTAAAAAAAAATTCTTCCTCTATATTGGAATTACTGTATTTTTCATGTATGTAACATTATAGATTGATCTGAAATTTAAAATAGCCCAAACAATTACAAAGAGCTGTTCAGCAGCAACAGGGGTTAATTGTTGTGTGTGGATGTGAGAGGAAATTTAACCCAAAACCCATTTTCCCCCAGGGACCACCTCCTGCAACTTCATGCTGTGTATGGTTTCTATTGCTGAATAGCTCTTCAACTCTGTATTCAGCATTATTGGAGTACTTGAAAGTGAGCATTTCTGGAAAAGGGCAAGTTGTACATTAAAAGTGCAGCACAGGTAAACTTCTCCATTCCAACACAGCCTGGCAAAACGATCATATTCAGTGTCCCTTTCAGTTGTGTAACTCGTGTCGTAGCTGTAACATTTGCAAGATGTGAATCATTACAAATTGTTCTGCTGTGTTCTATGCAGCCTGGTTCATGGTTTCAGAAAGACACAGTTATTTTCCTTTTCTGTTGCTTATATTCACTTAAGATAAGCATTTCTTCAGTACTGCTGTAAAAATTGCAGATGTGGAACTCTAGGCCTTAAGTGCACATTAAGTGTTGCTTTGCATATGTAAGCTTTGTACACCATAATGACAAAATACATCTTACATTTTAGCTATTTAAATGGTGGCTTCTTTCTCCCACTCACCTTCCAGCTGATGAAAGGAACAGGAAAATACATTTGGGATAAAGAAAACATTCTGGTCATAGTCATCTCTTACTGACTTTTTTCCTTTCAATTTTTGGATCCTTTCAAATACAAAGGGTCTTTTCAGTTTTGTTTCCTTAGGATTTCCTAATTTACAAAATCTGAGATTTTCATCATAAGGATTAAATGAATGTCAGTCCTTCCCCAGGTACACCTCTAAAGAGCATAATATTGCAGCTTAGGTAACTGGTTTTGATCGTCAAGTCTGTGCAGTGGTTGCAGACAGCGGCGATTGTTGTAGGTTGGTGTTCACGGGTGTGGTGGGTTGACCTTTGCTGGCAGCCAGATGCCCACCCAGCCACTCCCTCGCTCCTCCTCCTCAACAGGATAGGGAGCGACAGTAAGACAAAAAAGTTTGTGGATCAAGATAAAGACAGGGAGATCACTTACCAATTGCTATCATGGGCAAAATAGTCACGGGTTGGGGAAAATTAATTTCTTGCCAATTAATAAAATACAGTTGGACAGTAAGAATGAAAGAAAAAGCCTCCCTCCAAAACTGTTTGTTTCAATCTGGTATAATAGTAAAATAAAACCGCTCACAAATTTCAGGGTCTTGAAGATAAAGTATGAGAAAAATCTATGTTACACTGAAGGAAAATATTGTATATTTGTAAGTGTAGCTTCTATAGATAATGATTATATTGTGGATTTCTAGAATTTAGCTGATTTTCTGGGAGACATTTTCTTCCTTTTGTTTGCTTTTCCTCACCGATTTCCATAAAGATAATCTTCAATTACATTGAATAGAAGAGAGCAGTTTTGGGGCCTGCAACTTGCACAAAGCTAGAAGTTTGGTACTTTTAATACATTCTGCTGTATCCGGTTGTGTTTTATATTTAATGCTAAGTGTTGTTTCCAGTTGCCAAATGTCAATTATGAGACTTCATGAATTAATTACTTAATTACGAAGATTTGTCTGCTCATTTTATGAGAAGCTGAAAATCTCCCTTTCTTTTAAAGCTATTATAATTTAATAACAACCCAGAAACTCAAACTGGCCCCTGGCTAAAACTGAAAAATCCATATTCTGCATGACAGATTACATTTGTGATTATGGAAACTGGACAAGAATACAGTCATGTGTGTACTCTTGCCTGCCCCCAGTACTTCACTGATTTTTTTGTGTGATTTTTTTTCTTAGGCTGACCTTAAAGGAAAGGCAGTTCTAGCTGGCGCTCCTCAGTGGGTTTTTTATTTGTATGTTTTAACAGAGAATCTTCTGTGTAGTTCCAGGTTTGAAAAGATTCTTGGAAGTTCTATAGACATACAAAAATCAAATTTAGAGGTGGTGTTTGTTTCAAATCTTTATAACACATTTTAGGCATAAAGCTCTACACTATTATGGTGTTATAGATCAACAGATTGTAGAAAGAAACGCTTAATTTTGATTCAGTTCTGTTGAAGCAATAATTTGACAGATCTTTTAACATGAAAGTTGTTCCTTTTGAGGTATAAATTGCTTTCATAATTGCAAGTAGAAGTGGACGTTTTTAATCAATAGACACTGACCTAGGGCAGCTCAAAATGATTCTGATGTTTGTTCTTAAATTGCTGTTTTTTGTAAAGAAAAATCTTTCTGGTAGATACAGTATATACTGTCATGTTGGAAAGAGGTGAAACTCCAAACTATTTCTACTACTTATTTGAGACTTTAACAAAAAAGTCATACCAAAGCAAAATCCATTTGTTGCTATTAGATGCTGAAAGTCTCTGGTATACTTCAAATTATGGGCACGGTGACAGAGAGAAAATAAATATAACAGTGTCTCTCTCTTTTATATTACTGAATGATCGGCTTTAATGCAGATTCCTGTTTGACCTCTTACACGTTCCTTCTTGAAGTAGTTCCTTTTGCCTCACCATTATCTGTGAATTTATTCCCATCCACAAGTCTTCTAATGAAAGAAATCTAACCATGACCAGCATATCGCCTTGAATATAAATAGGATATGGCTTCTCATTTGGTGCTCTGTGAAACAATATGGCCATCCTTTCACCTATTCTTGTATGTATCGTAGCTGGGCAAAAAAATTACTGCTTTTGTTGTTGGAGATTTTAAAAAAAAATAAAAAATGAAACCAATCATTTGTTTACCATGCAAATAGCTTTATTTTACAATATTTTCTCCTTCTTAAAACATGGAGCAGGAGAAAGATATTCTATGAGAAAGAGGAGTAGGAACAACCCCTCCCTTTTTTCCTTCTGCCCCCAAATATTTTTTCTTGGTGATATTTTTTGTCAGAATTGCAAAAGAACTGAAAAAATTTCAAAGAAAGTTTCCCCTCTGGAGGGCAAAAATTCTAATTTGATAGCTTATATAAATTAACCTCAGGACTATATTATGGTATAGCTATATGCAAGTATAAACAGATTAAAACAGATAATGTTACAGGATAGCTTAAGTCTCACCTGGGTATCAAATTTGGGGGCTTTCTTCTTTGAAAGGCACTCAGGCAGATGACTGTTAAACAGCAGCTTCTGTACACACTTAAGGCACTGTTGGGCATAATAGTCATGAGACTAAAAATTCTTTTTGTTTTTATCTTCCTCAGTGGAAACTTTAAGTTTGAATGTTCTGCGTTTTTCAGTTAGTGCTATGACTTAATGTTTTTCTTGCAGTTTTAAATTGGTGTGTACAGTGGGCACCTATGATGTTATGGTTTAAAATAAAAGGTAAGAGATGGAGAAATTATCACCTAACCAAAATGTCATGAAGCACAATTTTCTCACCAATTAGAGAGAAAAGCTGCTAGATACTCTCACTGTGCTATTACGCTCCAAATGCGGTCCCAGCAAAGTTGCTCCAACGTAACTTTTTCCCGTGTTTAAAAGAATGGCTTTTCTCGCTGCTGCTGCAATATCACCAGTAAAATTCAGATGAGTGTCTGGCTTAAAAAAACTTGTAGCCTGAGGCCTTAGAATCAAGCTAAATTTGGGTTGTTCAACACTTACTAGTTCAGTGAATTGGTAGGGTTGTGAATAATCTGTCACGAAGGCTTATACCATTTCCCTGACTTGTGAAGCTACTTTTTTTTCTGTAATTGTCAAAACAAGCATTACTCTGGGGAGTAAAGAGGCTGCACACGCACCTATGTATAGATTTGCTTCATCTGTCTCTTACCTTCCAGTGTCCCACATTCTTGTTGTAACAGGGTTTTTATTAGGCTGGATGTAACATACACCACCCACAGAGGTGTGCTGTTCTGGGGCACCATTGTCTGCTAACCCCACTGGTGAAGCCCTGTGAAGCCATGAGACCAGCCCCACCGGCCTGCTGGCTCAGGGGGAAGGGGGCAGGAGGGAAAGGGGGCAGAGGCCTGCCCCTGGCCCTGGTGCTGCTCACAGCCTGCTGGAAACCACCCCTGGAGAGGCAGCCACCCAACTGCTTTGAGTCCTCTTGTATCCTAAGCGTAAACGTGGGAAGGCACTGCATGCTGGAAAGCACCTTGTGCTAGCAGGCAAACTTCCAAAGCTGCCATGGTTTCTGGGTTTCATGGTTTCATGATTTCAAGGGACCTTGAAATCCATAGTCTGAAATATTGCTTTGTGGGGTAGGGCTTCTTTGCCCCACACTCTGGTCCTCTGGAAGTTTGTCCAAAATGAGCTGTTCTTGCTCTCATCCTTCCTCTACAAGATCTTACTGACAGCAATATGTGTGCTTAGTATAAAGCCTGTCATCTTAGTTTAATAAAATGGCCTGCTTTTCCAGGTTTAAACTTAAAAGAAACCATATAAAATAAGCGGGGGGAGGAAGTCTTGCAAAATATGAAAGGAGTGAAATTAAAACCGGAATCTAGCGTGAAGCATCTCAGCAGGTAAACAGGAATTTACAGAGCTTGGATATAAAGTATGTTCTCTTTTGTAACTATTTCCAAACACAGTTGGCAGAGAATTAACTTTGTACTAGCCAAGAAATTTTGTAGGATTTTTGTGGTGTGACTCTTTGATCCTTACCTAATTTTTGGTTTGGTGTCCCCTTGTTAATGAACTGGAATTCTTACAAGCTTCAGTTGCTGAAGGCTGTTTCAAGGCAAGCTAATTTCCCTCCTTAAGGGAGCGAGGGAAGGAATTTAATCTCTTGGCTTTCTCTCTCCCTCACAGTAACTTCCAGCCACTCTGGGCTTCACTCCCAGACTCCCTTCAGTTCCATCCTCAAGGGATATGTTTGTCCTCGAGGCTCCAAAATTCAGTTAGCTAACATATGTTAAAGTAATTCTGAAGACAAGACAGCTTGGTTTTGATTTATATTAGCATGTCATGTTCAGCCCTGGACTTCAATACAAAAATTAATTTTAACTTTTTAACCTGAGTTAAAACCTGGGTTGCCTTGCCTTTGCTTCTATTTTATTCCCAGTTAGCCTTTCTAAGATCAGAATAAATTTTTTTTTCAATGCAGATATTTATCCTTCTGAAGGACTTATAGTAACTTCTTTCCTGATAGCACGGGAGAGTTTGCAGCTCCCTCTGTTGAGGGTTTGATCAGAAGGCTGCTCTTTCTTATGGCTTTGGCTGACTTCTGCTTCTACCCTAGAATATTGTTTTAGGTCTGAATTGATGATACACCTCCATTTAAAAGGAGGAGGGAGATCAAGCTGGGGCAGTGCTAGCCTATAGTGTCTGACTGTAGGTCAAAAAAAATCTTCAGGTGGGTAGTTCAGTCTATAGCAAAGCATGCCAGTAACTAGGCATGGTTACAAAGTGGTAACCACCACTCTATTCTCGTAACCTTAGCCTGAAGATAAGTGGGGTTTGGGTTGTTTTTATGTTGGCAGGGGATAAGGGACCTCTACACACGTGCACCTTTACAAACAAGAGCAGACTGGTGAGTAGGCTGTGCTATAAGCCTATTATAAGTTAATCAAGTTAGTAATGGTAGTAGTTGAATCGTCATTTTTTAAACTGGTATTTTTCTCAAAGCATGGAATTTGAAAAGGAATTGAGACTGACCTCAAAACTTTTTTCTTAGCTTTTAATGTCTTCGCAAAATGCTTCCTTTTGTATTTGAAAGGAAAATATACATTGTACATAAAAGGGATATTGCTTTTGGTTTTAATTTTGTTAGAGGATTAGAGTTAATTTGCTTTCCACTTTCGCAGCACAAATTCCATTCCTGTCTAGGTAATACTTGATTTAACCTTGAATTTTGGCTTATCATAGCATAGAATAGCTTGAAGTGCAAGAGGAAGTACTAAGCGGTCCATCTGCAGAGTGATCTTACAGTAAACACTGAATGCCACAAGCTTTTGTTAAATTAAGCTTGTGGATTTCTACACGTATAAAGAGCAAGCTGGCTTTTTTTCTGCCCTGCTTTCTCCACACTCTTAATCCTTTAGTTAGACTTTGAAGTTGTTTGGCGACTTGGATTTTGTTTTCGTAAAGCCAGTAACTGTCATAACTGTTCTTTTTAAAACCCATTGCACACAGTTACAAAACAGGTTACCAGTAATAAGTTGCATACCCCTTGCTTCTTGCATGCAAGTCACTCTAATTTATAAATAGAACTGTACTGATAGACAGAACTTGGCCTATCCTCTTGTCCTCTTATGCGAGTTATTTTGATTTAAAAATAGAACTGTCCTAGAACTGATATGTATCAACGAGGTTGTGAAAGTTCACTTCTAGATGCTACTGTAATTAAGCAGTAAGTTACAGGAAGCAGTGTGTGTGTTCTCATCAATAATCTAAAGATGTTAAAGTATTAACTTCAGTTTTTCAAGGAGCTACACAATTAAAGTACTACATTTCTGCTTGTTGCTCTTCTGCTGTAGTTTATCAAAACATACCCAAAACACATGTGCACTTCCACAAAGAAATAACTGTTGTGAGCACTATAAAAAAGAAAATACTCTTGGACAGCAGATAGGAACTGTAGCTGTAGTAGCAGTAAACTGCTACCTTGATCATAGCAGTGTTGCAGTATGTTTAACCATAGCTTCTTTCTGAATGCCAGTGTTTCCTTAGCATATTTTAGGGTAATTCTGCATTCATATTGCTCTGTCTCAATTTTGTTTGCTTTTTTAACTTGGAGACCACTTCTGTAAGTTTAAATCTTCCTTGGTTTCTATTGTTTTTTTTTTTTAAAAAAAATCTTTGTTTAATTCAGGTTTTGTGCTCATGGCAGCACTTTAATATGCATAAGAGACTTTTCTTGGATGTTTGAAAACCTTAAACTTGGAGCCCACTTCTATAAGTTTAAATCTTCCTTGGTTTCTATTTTTTTTTTTTAAAAAAATCTTTGTTTAATTCAGGTTTTGTGCTCATGGCAGCACTTTAATATGCATAAGAGACTTTTCTTGGATGTTTGAAAACCTTAATTTTTTTTTTAGGCAGTCTTTGTCTTTTCTCTTTCCACTTCAGTTAACTTAGGTGTTTAAATACACAGCGTTACACTGAGTATGCTAAAAGCCGAGGGATGGAAGAAGGTTAATCTGAATAATTTCTTTAGTATAACTTAGAGATGGACTGATGTCAGCAGTCACTTGGTAGTAGTTTTACTATCAAAGATAATTTGTGGGCTCTGCAGACAAAGTTGAAAGCCATGATGTGAAGATTTATTTTTTTTCTAAAAGCCTTTCCTAAGAAGTGTCTTGTGAATTTCTGTTAAGCACTTTGATATATAATATTTAGCTTCTCCTTCTGTCATAGTGGTTTTACCTGGAGTAAAAGGACTTGGCACATTTTTTTGAGGTAAATGGAAAAAACAACTCATAAAATGGTCTGAATGTTGACATATGAATGATTACTTCAAATGGTAGAAGATAGATTCATCACATTTCTTTTCAGCAGGGTTGCTATGGTTAGCTGAGCAATAAGGGGGGAGAGGAGTGTGAGAGCTTTTCCTACCTCTCAGAGCATCTTGTGACTAGAAAATTCTTCTATTGCTTATCTGGATTTTTTCCTTCATGTTCTAAATATACCAGTGCTTGGGAGATTACTCACTTTTCTGAAAATGAGAGAGAAAACAGGAGAAATTAAAGGGGTTCTGAAATAGCTAGCCACTGAAGGTATTGATGGTTCAGAAATAATGGAGTGTTCTGTGAGTTAGGAACAGGACTTGAGTCCTAGAACCTAATAAACATTTCCCATCTCATGGGCTGGACTCGGAGGTACACAGCTAAATAACCAAAGTTCAGCACGGACCTGTGACGTTCCTCCATCTGCATACCTGAGCTCAGCAAATGGTTTGAAAGTGTCAGCTTCTTGACAGCTAACAGGTTGCTCTGGAAAGAGACTTTTTTTCATTTTTATTCCTGAAGAAGCGTGACTATTCTTTATGACCTTTTCATTTGAAGAATAATACAAAATGACTTTATATCCATAGAATTAGCTAAGCACGCCACAAGTTAGAGTCTTTCTTTTAGCTAGCCAGTTCAATGTATCCAAGCCTTAACTTACTTTTAGAAGACACACTTGAATTGTACTTGAACTATCTGGACTTCTTTCAGAAAAAAAAATTGTTGTCCAGGGGGATGAACACATAGTAAGAAAGAATAGTCTTGAAGAAAGGGGGTTTACTGTGCATGTGCATTAGGATAGGATGGTATTTTGAGTCTTTAAGCATTGTTTTACCCACTGTTAACCAGCAGAGAGCACTTTAGTATATAACATCTATAAAAAACCTGTGAAATTAGGGAACGCTGGGGTTCTTTTTCTATCTCTGAGACAGCCATTAAAAACAAACTGCCTGTGAAAATTCCTGGGTTTGTGCATTATCAACAGTGTTTGTGTTTTGTACAAAAATACTGCTTTATAAGTATAAATTTCATTATATTCTAAGGACTTGAGGGAAGATGTGAGGTAAATTTTATCAGTAGTCCCTTGACAGGGTTTATTTAGACTCTGTGCCTTATGAGGTATGGTTCCCAAAAATATCAACCTTACCAGGCTGATGTGGAGAATTATCTCCCTAGCTTGGAGCCCCAGGTTCAGATGGTGCCGATTTGTTTCCAGCGCATAAAGACAGCGAGCACAAGGACTTGTTGCCAATGCACAGAAAACAGCTTCTGTGTGATGGTGCTGTTGTGGTTGCTCACTGAAATTGATTTGTAGAGGATGATACAAGGAGAAGGCTTTGAGGCAAATAGCATTATGAATCAGTGCATTAAATCTTCTTTTCCTAGTCTGTGGTACACATGTTGGTTGTCATGAGTGAAATGCCACTGAAATGAGGGTGAAAGGTGGGAAGAGGTGAAAAGATAGGAAGTAGGAGGATCCTGATATTGACCTCAACCCTCCCCAAACAAACCATGTATTAATTGGAGGTTGCCTGTTTAAAGAAAAAAAGAAAACACACACAAAACAAACAACAAAACAAAAACCCCACAGCAACCAAAAAACCCCAAACCACAACAAAACCAAACCCCTCATTGTCACTTGGCAGCTCTGATGTGACTGGAGTCCTCAGAAATGGGCAAATGCCTGCTTTGCTAGCTCAGGTCCTCAGTATGCGCGCAGTGGATGGGGCTATTGCATGATGTCTCTTACTTGTTCTACCCTCTCACCTCACCCACCCCAGCTCCCTTGGCAGGAGGGCAGAGATTCGAAGGGGCAAGGTCAATATAGGAATCTGTGGATGTACCTAGAAAAGTGCACAGTCTTAAATGTGGTAATGACATAACTGAGACACGTATCGAATGACTGCTGTCATGGCTGTTGGTAACGTGTGGGTTGTGTGTAATGTGCTTTAGTGAGCACAGAGGGGAGAGAATTATTGCAATGAAGTCTCTGACCTCTCGTCGTCTTTTTTTTTTTTTTTTTTTTCCATGAGACTTGTGGGGAAGTAGCCGAAGCATTCTGCAGAGTAGGTCAGCAGCATGTGGAAACATGATCTGTAACCTGCCAGTCGTGCACATACATGAGGCACGTAACGCTTCTGTGGGAGCTGCATTAGTAGAGAGACCATACGAATCCGCTCATAGGAACAGGCATACAAGGGAGGAGCAAGCTCTCATAGGCAGGGATAGTTGTAAACATGTGTTTTGCTAAAATATTGTTGCTGCTTTTATGAGATGAATAATTAATATTATAAACCTTATTGTTCCGAGTGGCAATTTGCAGGTCCTTTGGATGGGGATATGGAGCTGTTGGAAACATGCACATCTCATCTAGCAATTTCTTCAGCAGTGTGTTGTGCCTTTTATTGTTCGAATCTGCCTGGGAGTGGCTTTAAGATCCAGTAACCTGATCTTTTATCACTCTTGGAGGCTTCCTTTTCTGGTATGCCCTGATGCATTCAACACATGTCGGTATTGTACGCGACCGGCAATCAGAGCAATTCAGGCTCGCTTTCTCCGTCTGCAAGAAACGGCAAATCATCTGCTGGTGAATGCTTCTCAGACCTGTCAGCCGTCTGCAGCTAATTTCTGTGTGGCTCATCAACCCCATTTAAAAGCCTGGAAGCGCTGTGGATGACCAAGCTAGAAACCGTTGAGAAGATTTTATCTCAGGAGTAAAGACTAGTTAAGAATGAGAGAGGAAACTGGTTTTTCTTTTCTGTAGAGGAATCGGACTGATGTGAGAACACCCAGTTTCTCACTGAGGAAAACAGAGCAAGACTATGAGCAATTCAAGGCTGTGCAGGAGGAGCAGAGACTGCCGTTAAACAGCAGTTATTCTGTTACTTGTCTGAGAAACGTCAGCAGATGGACTTTGGTTTCAGTGCTGTGAATGTTTGCAGTGGCTTTGCATGTTGGAATACAAGCAGTGATCTCTCTTATTTCCCTTCCCCTGTATATTTACCTGCTGAAAAATGAGTGAGGAAGCAAAGGAGAAAAATGCTAAGCCAGCTCACAGGAAAAAGAAAGGAAAAAAGGTAACTCCCTGTATAGACAGTCTGCTGTAATGCCTTTTTTCAGTCATTTTGTGTTCTAGCGGTGTGCTGCTGGGTGTGGAGAGGCTTTGGTTTGATTATTTGTTTAGAATAAGGATGATGGCAGAATCGGGATGGTTTTGTGCATGCTGGATGCTGATGGGTGTGTTCTTTGCTAGAATCAGTAATACCATCACAAATCAGTTGTTTTGCATTATTTAAATATTCCAGTGTTTAAATATATGTTAGTTACAGAATTTTAATGTGGTTATAGTTTTCATAGTGTATTCCAAACACAGGATTAACAAGTAAACAGGCATCTAAATGAAGCCTTTTCAAAGGAGAGACTGATAATCAACATGTGCTCTTGCAAATGAATATTATGGACACTGCTAAGAAAAGCAAGCTTTACAATAATTTTTTTGTTTTTAAAATACTAGGTTTTTTACTGTATGCCACTTTTATCAGTCTTGTATATTTTTGAAGCTTAGAAATACTGTGGTTAAACTCTGGAATAAAATTCCAGTTTCAGTGGAACTAGTTTATGTTGTGGTGTAAGTCTTTTGCTTGAGACTGTACTTAGAAAGATGAATTTGATAATTACCTTCTATGTTGCAGTTTTTTGCTTTCCTGATATCCATGTAATTTCCCCCTCCCATTTTGAAATGGATGATTTTTATGTGTTTACACTCAAGAGCCAGATTGTTAAATTTAGGAAGTTGACTTCTTCAGGTCTTTCTAACTCATATTTTAAATATTGACTCAGTATATTAATTTATAATGTGAATTTCCTCAAGTACTGTAGAAAAAGACATCTGAAAGGTTTATCATTGTTGCAGAGAATGTATTCAGACTCCCACTTTTCGTTTTCTGAGTGTATGCTTGCTCTCCTGCCACATGAAAGTGGATGACAGACTCATAGTTAATCCATTTCCTTGGTGAAGGATTCAGTAAAGATTATTGAAAAAGCAAATTAAACCAGATTGGCCGCTGTGTTCTACCAGAATTGCAAAGAGCAGCTTTGGAAGGAAGCAAGGAAAAATATAATTGAAACCTCTTTTAATGGTAAATTAGGATACCTTCCTGACATACCAAATGCTTCCATCAGGCTTGATAGATTGTCTCAGGACTAGAAGATACATCTACAACTAAATTCTGGGGTGGATTTAAAATTTTGATTATGTTAATATTTTTACTATATTATACAAACTATTCTTATGGCGTTCAACAATCTAGCTATAGTTCTATAGCACACACGATGTTTTATGGCTTAAACTCATAGATCCATGTTTTCTAGAGGACCAACCCAATAGCCAACAAGACAGAGCAGCCCAGGTCATTTAGGATGAAGTGAAGTTTGGAGTCTCACCTGTTATTCCAGCAATGGCTGGTGATAGTCTACCTGTACCTTCACCTTGGAAAGGTGATATTCTTTGTGGGCAGGAGGGTATGGCTGCCCTGCCCAAACCCACCCTCTGTTGACTGGTACAGTGTGCCATTGGGTGGGGGGAAACGGTTGGACATGTTTACATCTGTGAGCGTCGAAGGCCAATGGCACAATGCTCCCTTGATGTCTTGCAAGGTCATGGCAAAACCTACCCTTATGTGCCTCCAGCCTTTGCTATGCGAGCTGCAGCTAACACCAGGGCGTGACTGCAAACCGTTACATTTCAATATGGAGCGGCTAGAGCTTTTTAAACCTGCAGAAAGTGGTGTTTCACTGCTCTGTCTGATTTTTCTTCATGCTGTTGGAATCGTTGAGACTGCTGGGTTATGCTGCGTCAGGCTGAGGTGTGTCCCTCGTGAGTGGTGCACATTAAGGCTGCTTACATGTCGGTGCTAAACACAAGCTTGGGCCAGAATGAGCCCCATGGAAAGGGTACTACTCTTTTTTTCTTTTTAAACGAGAAGCAACCATTTCATCTGGTCCTAGTAGAAGTTTTCCCTGCTTTTCACAGTTCATTGGGAGAAGGTTTCAAATTTATTGGTTTGATTCAGAAGATGAATCTGTGAATGGATAATGAGGAAACGCTTAGTGAACTCAGGAATGCTCTCCAAGAAGAGTTTGATAAACAAATGGTGTTCGGGTGTAAACTCCTGAGCCAGGTGAAAGTGTCACTGAGTCTGGGATTCCAGTGAGTTACACCACCTGTCCCTCCTAAAAGTAGGTATCCTGAAATGGGTATTTCCATGGCCGCCTTCCTGCTCTCTTTAGAGAGTTCCTTTCTTGGCAACTGTGCATTCTCCATATTTAGCCTTTCCTTCGCCTTCTGTCTCATTTATCTTCAGAGCTGAGCGGTGGCAAGTCTTCCTTCTGCTCTTTGACTGCGGAGGCACTCATTTACATCCCATTCCCTCTTCATCAACTCTTGGTTTTCCTGTTCTTACACAATTTCTGAAATAGATAAAGAAAGAGCAGAAGGACAGCAATGGAGAGGTCACGCAGCTTGCTGTAGGGAACCGCAATCAGTAGTGTGTGTTCGGATTTTCCAGAGTTGTGTGATTAGGATGTACCATGAAAATAAACCTTAACCTGGCAAACAGTGCCTCACTTTTGAGCGCAAAGACATGCAATAGCTGTGCATTTAGAACGATTGGCCAAAGCAGAAGGTTTTCTGCAAGGATGCTGAAAATATCAATCTAAATGAAGAGGATGAAGATAAGAAACAAACTGGGAGGTGTCACTGAGATTTATTTTGAAGGATGGACAATTTAGGTGAAAGCGGAACAATATTATATTTAGCACTGTGATATTAAGTGGAGATACAGCTTTCAAAGCATGATGAAGGTACCGCACCAATATTTATTGCTGAGGCTACACTGAACAGGATTAGCTCTGATGGAATAGGAAGCCTAAGTAGTTTTTCTGTTCCATCCTTCAGGGTTCCTTTCTTCCAGCAGCCTGTGCCTCTTGCACTTGAGCTTCAGTTGTCCTGCAATTTCCAGCCACGCTTTTACAGAGACAGTGTTTTGAAACTGTCAAGTTGAATCCCTAGGCATTATGGAGTGGCTTTATCTTGTATGTTTGTGTCATCACTTTTTGGTAAATTTTGCAATCTCAGTTATAGAAGAGCATTGAACTTGGCTGTCACTAGAGATGTAAGATGTGTTTTGATTTTTAACAAAAGAGAAGTATTCTTTCCTTTTCTCCTTCAAACTACCGAGAATGAAATTAGCCATGAAAATACTTGTGGTTCTCTGAAGCTTTAAAAGATAATCAGGAGTGCATGAACAAGAAATAAATTAAAGCAGCCCAAAACTTTTGTAGTAAAAGATTTTTTTTTTTTTCAATTTAGTTTTACAGTTATTTGCTGGGCACCAGTCATTTCTGAGTGATGGGAAAATTCAGATTAAACTCTGATACCAGAAACTTTGCCGGAAATGTATATTTTTGTTTGTTTGTTTTGGGGAATCTTTCCTTCCCCTCTTCCCCTGCTCACTCCAAGATCTTCAGACAACCTGCGCAATTAATGTTACTGATGTCTCTCAGTGTATTTATAGCATAAATCAGTAATGGAAACTCCTAACAGAAATGTGTAAAAAGAGTTTATTCCTAAATGTATGCAGGGGAAAGCCCATGCTGAACTCTTAATATGATTCTAGAGTAATCTGTTTATTAATTCACCTCACTGCCTTATTTAGTTGATCACTGTAGTATAATTTCAGTATTGCATTCTATTGCTTTGTGTAAAATATGAATATGTGATGCAGGGAGGAGCAAGCTGCTTATGCAGCAGATTGAAAATCAGTGCTTGGCTGCCCTAAACATTCTGACCCCAACATTATGATTTTTGGACTCATAGGAGGTTTAGCTCAATCCACTTTTCTTGAGCCAGTAGCCTGGGCTCACTACACTGGGAACACACTTTGCAGTTTCTGCCAGGGAGTATTTGCTCTGTCATGACTCAAAAGTTTGACTCAGCAGCATTAGTGTCTGTCTCCAGAGGAGAGACTTCTGTTGTTGCACATGGTTGAAAATCTGGTCGGCAGTGTGGCTTTACTGGGAGGAGAAGCTTCAAGGGGCATTTGTGTGGAGGTAGATGCTGAGAGGTCAGAGGTTCTCAGGTGTGATGAGCCATTTCCCACCGTTGCAGAAATGCAACATCAGTAGTGGTCTGCGAGTAGAGTTGTCCCTGCCTCTGATGGAGCTGCATCAGGTCCCTTATAGGCAAAGCCTGCCTCTTCTGAAATAGCATCACTGATTTCAGTAGGGATAATATTAGGGGTCCTGAGGTCTTAGTGTTTCATCTTCATATGGTCAAATGATTCACCTGTGCGTGTATGATTACAGTGGGACTTTTGGTGATCATAACTCAGCACCTGTGAAGACCAATTTTTGTCATGACAAGATGAGAAATGGTGTTTTGTTTCTGAGATTCATGGTGGTATGACACTTCTTTTATTAAGGCTGTCTTTTACAATTAGATTTACTGATTTGGTTGCTTTATTGTGAACCGTGTTTATCTATGTTCTGTTCTCATACACATATGGTTGTTGGGGGAGAATAGTCGCTGCTGTTTGCTGCCAGTGGAGAAGTACTCATTGCTAATGGTAAAGAAAATGTTTACAGTAGACTTTTCTAAATTTCTGGCAACTTTTAATTAATTCATAAAATTAACTTATTACTTAGTGGAAATTGATTTCTAAATTTGGTTTGTTCCTGACAAGCTGAGAAATTAAAATCTGCTTAGCTTTGTGAAATAAAGTGCAAAAAGCCTCTACAAGGAAACTGTCTCTCTTCTTGTCTTGGTAAATAAAGTTTACACTATGTTGTTAATTTCAAGTTTCTATGGATGAGAAATGGTTCTTATAGATTTAAACTTGACTGTGTGGTGACCGTCGTAAACATTAAGGTGTTAATGCATCCTGAGCTGAAAATTCAATTCAGTGGTACGATAAACAGATTTGTTTTGTCCTTGCTTGCCGATTTCTATTTGTTCTGCTTTAACGTCCATTTCATTGATGTGATAGATTCTTAACACCACATTTTCAGCAGATATATTAAAGAAACAACAAAGTACAAAAAGCCCCCAGATCTTCTGGAAGATAGTCTTAATTTGCAAGTCCAAATCATAAAAGCCCAAGAACAGTAGAATAAAGAAGTTTTCAAACCCTATGACTATTCTTATTTGTTCTGTTTCCTAAAACTTCAAGCTTTAAAATTGTGTTCCCTTGAATCAAATGCTTTTCTTACCATCTCCAATCTTCTGGATTGCCCCAGAAAATTAAAATACATTGATTCCTGTCACCCTGGCTAGAGTCACTGTGGTACATACTAATATCCTTTTTTTCCTTTGATCAGGCTGGAACAAAATAAAGCATATGTAATGGCAAGTCAAGGATCTTATTGTTTTGAATGAGCCATTTCAAATGTTCATTTTCCTTTGAAAAAATACTCTAATTGACATTACTAGCTTCAGTAGTATTAGTCAACAACTCCTAGACTCTAGATATATATGGTTTTAAAAAAAAAAATTGTGAATAGATGTTATTGTCATAACCTATATTAAATGAAACGGCAAGGTGTATTATGTTACTCAATTTTAACATAATTCACTCTGTAGATAAGTGACGGAATTTGTAACCTGAGTGACAATCTTTCCATTTGCTGCTAAAGTACCACCCACTCTTGCTGAAAAAACAAAGATTTTTTTTTTTTTAAACATGCTTTTCTAACAAAGGAATCTTGCAGTTTGTGAGAGAACATGAGACCTGAGGGGGATTCTCAGATCCTGTGACATAAGTTCATCCTACAGTTTTGAGTTTTTTCTATAAAATTCAGGTGTGAATAGTTCTTGTCTTTCTGAAGGATGGGTCTAGGAAGTAGAAGCACAATTGTGGATAAGTGCTTCAGCTGATTTTTTTTTTTTTTTTAAGTCTCTTCTTTGTTCACCAAATTTTGCTTCCCTTGTTGTAGGGATTTTCTCCTTGCTTCAGTGAGCCATCTTCCTAGCTGTTATAGGACCAGTCGTTTCCCAGTGTTGCCTTCTTTGAGGCTTGTGTTGCCTTTTCCTGTTTCCATTTCTTTTTCAGCATTTCCTCGCTGGGTTTCTGAGCTGTTCCTTCCTTTGAATGACCGTGGCTGTCACCGTGTGTCTTCCATCAGGAAGCTGACGGTCTTGAGTCTGTTTTTAGGTTGAATCTTCTATTGTCTCAACACTTTCCTCATGTTGAACTGGACACCTTTATAGTGGGTTTCCATCTCTAGAATAGAACCTGTACGTTTTTACTTATGACCTAAAGGACTGAAGCCCCACATGGGGTCTGGTTCCTTGGTGGGCTCTCCTGGGCGCGGTGAGGCAGAGCATAAGTGCCGTGGGGAGTGTTCCAGGATGGCTTGCATGTGGGTCATTGCTGGTGCCTCAGCTGGAGGACTTCCAGTGCCTCCTACTCTATAAGCTGGGCACTTAAGGTCCAGGTCAGGATGTCTCCTTTGCAGTAAACTGTTTTATGTACAATTAGGTTAGAGTTAGATTGGATTACAGAAAGTGGGTTTGAGCTACAAGAGACATAGTGGATCAGCTTCAGTTACACACTGCAGTTTTGCAGTCATCAGTGGGACAGGAAATGATATAAAAGTTTCTGTAATAGTTGTTTTATTAAACAACTGTGTAAACTTCAGCTTGCTCCAACTTCAACTTATTTTGAATCATATGGAGACCTTTTTCAGGTTCCTTAGAACCTGAGGGTCTCTGTTTAGCATCTGGGATGTCCTTTTTCCAAACCCTGTAACTGACACAATTCTAGAATTCAGTAGGTCTTAGTGATAGCACCTAGGTAGGTCTGGTAGGTGTTAACAATGCTTATCACGTTTATGCAATGGTTATTTCTTAAACTAATCTGTCAATTACAGCTTGAGAAATCTAAATGCAGCTGGGCATCTCCCTCTGACTTCCAAACAAGAGCTTGTATACCTGCATAACCCTTACTGGGCGTGGGCTTGTTCCTCAGTCCATTTACCTCACTTCCACTTGGTGGAGGTGAACAGGTAGAACCTGCAGCTTTCCTTCACCTCTGGCTGACTCCAGGCAGGAGTACGGGATGGTGCTCTGCAGAGTTTCAGGACCTAGAGAGAGCCAACATCCTGCTAGGAGGGAGCTAGCTCCATCACATATTTTGTTGAAAGTACCAAGATATCTTAGCAGGGAAGAGGTGATTACCAAAGTAGGTGATTTAGGGGTTTAAGCTGAAAAAATAAAGTTTTTTTTTTTCTTATGTTTTTGAAGCTCCATATTCATTGCAAATACTGAAGCCAGGGTACCATGCCTACCTGTTGGATCTTTCACTTGCCAAACAGGTTCAGCTTCAGGTTTTAGATCTTAATGCTGCATAAAAACATTTTATTAGATTGGTAACTGCTGGGGTTTTATTTCAAGTGATGAAGCTTTTGGTATCTGATCAAACCAATAATACAATTAATTCCTCTTGGTCACTCTTCTAAACACCTCAGATTTCGAGTCTGGAATATGAGCTATAGTGAAATACTTTACCGAAGTAATAGTAATCTCCACGTTGTCTTCCAGTTATTTTCTAGCTTGGTAATGGAGGTGCAGGTTGTTGCATTGCACTGACTGCCAGGTGCTGGGTCAGTCAGTTGAAAGTATTTGCTGGATAAACTGAAACAGGCATAAACTTTGCCACCCTTTCATTCCCAAAGCAGCACAGGGCAAACCCTGCCTTTTTCCCTTAGCATTGAAGAAGAGGAATGAATTGGCTGGATGGGGAAAAACTACATGTGGGATATTTTCTTAGCATTTCTTTGATATGTAATACACACTATGTCTTATTATGTCTAAATTAAATGCATAGCTAAGTATATTTAAGATACTTAAAGTGTTACCATCACAGACTTGTTTCAGGTTTGCACTTACAAGAGATTTTATTTCCTGAGAATTCTCTGTAGCGCATTAGCAATTTGTGAACCTAAACAAGGATTGATTTGTCTGAATAATTTTTTTAAGGAATCATATTGTGAAAGGGAGTAACATAAAGCAATGTGGTGCTTCATGTTGTTCCCAAATAAGTCTGTTTCATAGTTTTGTTTAAAACTGCTGTTTAGGGGGAATAATCATTTTTGGGGGGTACTAGTGGTTATACAACCATTGTGTATTGCTGGTGTGTGTGTGTGTGGCTTTTTTTCTTCTAGTTTGATGTAAGCTTATATTGATGTCAAAATGAACAGATCACTGCAAGCCATGTTCTTCCTCTTGTCTTTTTGGCTGTGTCATTCATGGAATAATCTGTAGTGAACAATTTTATCAATTTTGGTTTTTTTTCTTAATGAAATAATATGAAAAAAGTTAAAAAGGACAACGACAGTTTTGCTGTGTTACCTGGTATTTGTGTAATTTTCCCCAATAGCGTTTTTAAGGAGATCCTCTTAGTCAAGGGGTGGTTGATGCTTTTAATCAAGGTCGCATCAGTTATTTCTGTTAGTTGGTTTCTAAACTAGAAAGTAAGACTCTGAAAAGATCCTGAACGTATGTAGGATTCATAGTATTGATAAGACCCTATCAATCTGAATGATTCTAGTGTGCTGGGAATTTGTAATTATCTTGGAATTTGTATCAAGGGAGTAAATGGGAGAATCTGGGAAAGGAGGAGGTGGTGGAGGAAGTGGGGTTTTCTGAAGATCTGTCCAGGGTTGTGTTTCCCTGGGCAGGTGCAGGGACAGGGGCATTCGCCCTCTTCTGCTGGTTTCTTGCTGGGAACCTTTGGGGCTGTGCCTGGGCTTGTTTGCATATTAAAAGCATATGGCTATACTAATCTTGTAGGCTCTGAGAATAAATAATATTTGCTAAAACACTCTAAAACAGGAGGCACTATATGTGGTGAGGATGAAATTTATCCTGATGGAGGTGGCCATCTTCAGGCAGTCTCAGCTGTGTGTGAAGGATGTAAACACAGAATATACAAGCCTCAGGCAGAATGCTGTAGGATTCACATGTACCCTAGTCAGATGGGGCTAAAGCTGTGCAAGCAATGCAGAGGACTCTCTTCCCTGCTCCCCTAAACAGATCTGTAATTTCATTTACTTAATTACTGATGTGTGTGGTTGGGAGGCAGTATCATTACTAATTAGTAATTAATATTTGCAGTAGAATGCCAGTGTGGAGTTATCACAGGGGAAAGCCTTAGCAAACAGAGCAGTGTCACTTTGAATGGTTTTCCAGCTGAAAATTTATTATCAAAGACGGTCTGTGTAATACTGGCGGCTGGTTCCACTCATATTTTATTGAGTCTGAAGGACGCATCCCAGAGAGGTTTTATTCAAGTGTCCTTTTATTATACAAAAAAAATCTAAATATGGGGATGCCAGTCCACCTTAAACCATGATGGGATCTAGCTATTTCAGTCATCCAGGCACCACAAATTTAAGCTTCTTTGGTACAGAGGGATTTCTTATATCTTTTTTTGTTTTTGTCTAACATTCAGTTTTCAAACCAGTTTGGTTTGGAACACTTCATACTCTTCATAGGTGTTCATCACATAATTCTTGTACAGCTCCCTCAAAAGAATGAAGGAACTGATGAGTACAAGTGGCAATGGAAACAATTAACCTCTTTGCCTTTGTTACTACTTATGCTACACTGTGTCCCTCTTGTTAGAGCCACTTGCACACCAGTTACATACAACTGCCTGTCATTTCTTTGCCACCTGGTAAGAAACAGTTTTCTGTTATTGGGAACATCAGCTGAAATACTTTTGGAAGGTAAAAATAGGAAGAAGTATTTCCTAGGCAGGTGAAATCAGTAAGTAGCTTTGCTTTTATAGCCAAGGGTGTCTTTTTCTATCATGTGTCTAAAATGTGTCTTGTATGTGGAGAGGGACACTCCCAATGAAAATAAATTTTTATATTATTTTAGAATCTGTCCATGGAGTACATAAACATATTATTGGCCTTTTCTTAAAGGAAGAGTAGAAGTATTGTGAGGATAAGGATAGTGATAGTTTTAAGTAACAAAAAACAGACAGCTAATGTGTATAACAAGGAAAATATGGATCTAAATCAAAATACAGTTTGAGTTAGCTAATCCAAACCTGCTTATTTTACTGATATTTTAACAAGAAGATAAAAGTAGTGCAAGGGTGGTGCTTACTGTGGTAATATTATCATCGCCTACTAGCAAAGTATTTGAGAGAAAAGGTTTTAAAGCAATAGCAAACTTGTGTTAAATAAGGTTTTCACAGTCTTGTTAAAGCAGATTTCAGTAACCAGCTTTTTTTTTTTTTTTTAACATATGCAGTATAAAGAAATACTCTAAAAATGTGAAAATGCTGAGGTTTTTAAAATGCAAAGATTTTGTTATGGAACCTCATACTTAGTAATGTAATAAACTTAGCAAATTAGTAACTCAATAGATTAAAGTATTTGAAGATCAACTGCTGGCAATTAAAACAAAACTAAACAGAATGTCTGTTCATTCACAAGTATTGATGAAACTATACAGAAACTACCCAGAATAATGAAGTATCGCATTTGCAGTAAGGCCTGTAGGTGATTTGTCTGAAAGCTGAACTTTTGAAAGTGGAATAATGGCCTGAAACATTCTAATTTATGATGCTATTAAACAGAAATTGAAGAGAAAATCCAAGGCTGACTGTTCAGGGTAACTCTTAAACAGGAGCTTCTTTTATTGAATTTAGGAGCATAGTTAAACTCAAGAACTATAACCTTTGTTTCTACCCAGCTCTTCAATGTACCGATCAGTTTGACTAGCCGTTTAAGTGCTAACCTAACCAGATTTAAGCTGAGCCTGTTAGCATTACCGCATTACCAGCAATTTACTATTTCGGGGTTAGGGGAAGGGAATCATATGATCTGTCTGGAAACACTAAAAATTATCTTTCAGGAAAGACATTTGAAATTTTCTTTTAAAAGTTCCCAAACAGTAGAAATAAGAATCTGTGCGTCCTGCACGAGCAATACTGTAAAACGTTCCCAGCCTGGGCATTCTGCAGGATGCCGACTCCTTTGCAGTGCCCCCTAGCGGTTCGTTAAAAAAACCCAAACCAACAACAACAAAACAAAAAACCCCAAACCCCGTGCCAAACAACAAAACCACTCAAATGCAACAAAACTGAAAAGTTGTTTGCTTCTGCCTTAATTTTTTTCTCTCACTGCGCCAAACCTTTGTGTTTATTCCCAATGCTATTTCTGTGCCATTTCATTAATTTAACTGCATGCTTCCGTTCCCTGTTTTTTCCTACTAAGTTGGATATAAAGTAGGAGCCAACAACTACAAATATTCTATTTACCTTACCTTTTCTAGGCATCTTTGTTATATCCGTGGCTTGATTTACTAATTACAGGGATTTCCTCTTGCTCCATGTCTTCTCCTTTCCTTTGTATTACACAAAGATGTATTTAACAGAGAACAGTGTCCCTCCTATTCCTACTCATGTCTCAGCCTTTTCAATCATGTGAAAATCTGTAATTCTGTTAAATGAAAAGATGTCTTCACAATGAAATGTTTCATTCTGAGCTGTATAGCCAGCCTTTCTGACTTCTATACTCACTCACAGTTCTGCTTTTAGGTGTTGGCTATAAGATGATCTTGAAAACAAAATTAAGATGTGGCTCATCACTCTGTTTTTCACTTCTATACACATAGGCATGTGTTTGTAAGGAAGATCCACTGTGGCAGAGCTGACCCTGATGTCAAATTAAATGCAAAGCAGGCAGGGCCAGTTTGGAGGGGCAGTCAGCAGCCCTTTGCGATGACCTTGACGGGAAGAGTTTCTGTGGGCTGAGGCATCAAACTATTCCCTGTAGTGGAAGCTCTGAGAGTGAGAGAAAGGCAGTGCAAATTCTGCCTCATCTCTGGAGTGGGTGTTTTTAGCAACAGATTGCAAAGCATGGTATTTACAACACCTAATTCTAGACTAGGGCTAAACATGGCTCGTTTTCTGGAAATTGTATTTAATGAAAGGGACCTATCCACTTGATACTGGTAGATTACTTTCAGTGCATACCAAGAAATGTCAGTGGCAGTATGAAAGAGGAGGCTAGTGATCTAGATAAGTTTAGTTATGAGACAGGCAAGCTGGCTGTCTTTAAAAAGAAAGTCAATCTAACTTGAATCTTAAACACACTGGAGGAGATATGCCATTCCACATCTTGGCAGGCCACACAGTGTCGGCAGAGCGGGGTTTTTCTGACCTACAAGGCTGCTGGCTGTTACTTCAGCTGCTGTCAAGGGCAGTGTGGGAAAAAACCCAGCTACCCTAGTCCTTGTGCCCTTTAAAGACTCCATTGTTTGTTAAAGTTACCAAGAGCTGTTGTAAAATGGTAGCATTTTCCTGCAGCAGGTGATTTGGGTTTTGGTAGTAGGATGGGCAGATGGGTAAGAGTCCTCTGTTCTCATAGTTCTCACCTCACTGCTTTTGTTATTACTTTTCCTTCTTGGGTCTTGCATATACTTTAAATTTTAGCATTTGCTTTGTAGTATGCTCCAAAATAGAAGGGGAAATCTGCTTGCGAAAGATGTGGGTAAAGACTGCTCAGCATATCCCTTACAGTGCTTTTTTTCCTCAATCATATCTTAGACACCAATGGATCTGCTAGATGCATTTCCTATGTTATAGTATTCTCTGACGTTTAAAGTATACATAAAAATATTCACAGTAATAATAAGATGGCATACAGCAACTTCAGGGATAAATTTGTGTATTGCATCTGAGGTCTTTTTCTCACCTCTTGAATTTACTATGAGTACACTAGAAATCAAAATGACAAGGTTGCGATAATCCCAATCTTAGTGGTCCTGAAATAATGTCCTTTTCTCACCTCGTCCAAGTCTCTGTAGGGCAACCTGAAAGGATAGCAAATGTCAGTAAACAGCCTAACTACTTTGAATTACTAATGTCAGCATTTCTTCTTTGCAGTCATTCAAGTTTTATGTAGGGTTGCTGTGCCTTTTTTCTTTTGTTTAAGAGAACTTGCTTTTATAAAATAATTTTGGAATAAAATGGCATTATTTTACTGGTTTCATATTTATCTTGATAATACTAGTGATCTTTATTGAGCAAAAGTTCATAAAAACAGGAGTTCATGCTCTTGTCTGAAACAGGAACTGAGCAGGTCCATGTTTCTGTTTGTTTATTTTTCAGAAGTCTTCCAGAGTTTGGAAATAAGAAAGGGAATTTAGATAGGCACATAAAATATTTTGGTGTGTTTGTACAGTCAGTCTAATGAGGAGTGCTGGAAAGATGAGACAAAACCCACAATACTTGAACTTGTGCATTTTCCTGTTATCCAGAATATCATCTCTTTAATTGCAAGTCAAAATCTAGACAACAAATACACAATAACACTTTGCCTGTGAGATTGTAAAATATAGTTTGAGGGCTTTGTCAAATGCAGTTACTGTTTTGTCTTCTGATGTTTGCTACTTCTGCTTGAAGGTATTTCACAGCTGGGAGTGACAGGACTCATTCTAAAATAGGCAACAAAATGTTAATCTATGAGGGGCTGGAGTTGTAGTGCAAAATGTCAAAAAAGACTATTTACAGTTTAAGGTTTGGAACTTAAAGGGATACAGTCAAGAGGTCTAGTGAAACCAGGGTATACAATCATTTTTCAGAAGGTTACCTTAATATGATGTAGAGGAACATAGGCAGAATCCAGACCTGTAATAAAGATTGTTGAAATGAGCACAAAAATCTCTGGCCCTCACACCTGCCATCACATTTCAACTCAAAGCTCCATAACTAGCACAAAGCTAGAGTAGTCCAGACTCCTACCAAAAATTGTGTGTGTTTGTTTTACTCCCATGACAGGGGATAGTATTGAATAGACTTTTGTCTAAAACCAAAATTTTCAAAAGGCAAACTAGAAGCAGAGATTAGACAGTCCTCTAATTCTCGTGTTGAGCACTCAGCAGCTTCACTGAAGAGTGGGAGTTGCTTGTCTGTTCAGCAGTTTTAAAACCAGGCTACTTGTTTAGCCCGACTTAGCCTGTGTGGTTTTTTAAATGCATTACAGCACACTTCTGTGAATGACTATTAACAGTGCCATGATGCAATTCTTTGCCATTCATAATGATAGGCATACTGCAGAGTGCATGCAGAGATAAATCCAACAAAACTGGGAATGGATTTATAATTAGAGCATGGGAGAAGGGAGGAGAGAAAGTAGCTATTTCGAACATATCTTCACTTGATGTCTTTATTTCTGAAAATGTGTGATGCGTCCATCTGGAGCTGAGTGGTATCTGTGCTCAGTCTGTTGGGAAGAGCACGATGGAATGTTCTGACAAGCCTCTTCTCACAACGGCTTCCATCCCTGGAGTAACTCTCCCCTTACACGGTCATACCAGTCACCTGTCTCAAATTGAATCAAGATCTCTGTTGCAGTTGAGAGGGTCATGTACAGGATAGAAAAGGCTGAAAGAATCAGTCATAGTGTTGGCTTGATCTTTCTTTTCAGGAATTTTAGCAAATATTTTTTTTAAAGTATTCCGCTACTATTACATGTGTCTTGTAAGTGTTTTATTTATCTCGTTACTGGGGTGTGCATTTCAGCAGAAAAGATGGTGTCTTAAAGGTCTGGATATTTAAGCATATAAATAAGGTGTGTTTAAAAAAAAAAGCTACACTAAGGATTGCATATCTGAACTGTTTCCACTTTATAAGCATGGTGCTGAATGTATAATGAAATAAAACTGCAAAAAAAAAAAAATCACTTGATTCTGCAGGTTAATTAGGGACTGAGGATGTAAGTGGACACTTCATTCATGACTGTACAGAGGAGAGTAGCCTTTTACATTATTTTCTCATATTTCCAAAGTAAATAACTTCCTGATGCTGTATTAACGACAACAGTGAATGAGTCTGTATTTTATACTGTGATGAGGGTGATGAGGGTTGTTAATGTTAGCTGGAGTGCAAGTTCAACCTTGGTTGCATTGTGGTCTTTTCCCAAGTGTCGGTATTTAAAATGATGCCACCTTGTGCTGAGTTACTTAAAACTGTTAAACTGTAAAAATGATGCTCCATCAAAATGTTTGAGGAGTATTTCCATTGCTTTTAAGACTGGGGCAGTGGCAAACTACTGATAATGCAGGAGGATTGACTGAGCAGGGGAACCCAGGCCTTGTGAAGGCAAATGTGGGTCACATGCCAGGTGTTGGCTGAGCATGGGAGCCAGTATCACTCCATGTACAAGGATTCAAACAATCCGTGCTATGCTACTGATCTGGATCAAACCTTGAGGGGATGGGGTAGAGAAATCCTGACTTCTTTCCTGGTCAGAATTACTGTTTCCTTACAACCAATGTGCAGAATAACCATGTCAATTGTTATCAGTCACTCAGCTCTTATGTCTAAACCAAAGTCATGAAGAGCTGAAAACAATCGCATTGCAGGATTGAGACGGTCTTGAAATTTTATGTAGTCTGATTCATTTTATCCTTGGAACATGCACACCCTGGTGAGATTTTTAAATAACATTTAGATTTTTTCATTGAGTTAACGCATATTAATTCATGGCAGAATGAATCATATCTTGATTCGTATTGTACACTGCTTGGATTTAGTCACTAATACAGAAATTAAAACAGTCCAAAAATAAGCAAATATCATCTTATTCACTCATTATTATACATTTCTTCTAAGGTCAGGTTTTCATATAACGATAGCATGATGCAAATAAACACATCACTCCTTTAGTCTTAACACATAGTTTAAAGGAAAAATGAGTCTTTATCGCTAACCGAGAACTCATGTCTAGAATATGTGAATATTACACCACCAAGAATAAAAGAAATTCTAACTGTGATTCAACAGAAGAGATAGGCAAGCTGTCCTTGTTTTGCTTCCTAGAGAAAAAAAAAACAACACCTCTCCCTAAAAAACAAGAAACATAGGATGGAGTAGACACTCAGATTTCAAACTTTGCTTCAGTCTTTGCTTAGAAGTGTATTGTTCATGCAAATCAATGGATTGGGGGGCAAGTATGGAAGAACTGTGTCCTTATCCGCATCAGACTGCATTGTGTCCCATAGTAAAGCATTACCAAATCCAAGTCTCAGGCAACTGTCATATTTGCATTGCCAAAAGAGAAATGTGACTACCATTACAGCGGGAAAGTTATTGTGATATCCACAGTTTACAGAATGAATTTAAATGATTGTTGTATACAACAGTTTTATATTTGTGCCACTGAGGTGAAAAAGATATGCTTTTGGTAATATATATGATGTATAACCTAAGATGCAATGTTTTGTGTTTTCTCCTCCAGCTTCAGTGTTAGTATTTGAAGGTTTGTGGTTTGTAGGTTTTTGAGGTTTTGTGGGACCTTCACACTTCACCTAAATTCAATGGAACCTGTGAACAGGTTTGTACTTGCAAAAAATCCAAGTTGAGAAGGTATTAAATGATTTGGGGATGGAGGAGAAAAAGAGGAGATTTGGGGCATCTGCCTTGAAAGTGGATTATCATCTAAATCTGACATGCCATTCCTTTCTTTGTCTATATTTATTGCAGTGAAAAATGGCTATGTACTGCTTCCAAACCCAAATTTGCCATTCATTTCCTTCATACTTGTTCTGAATGGGTATAAATGGCCACCAAATCCACAAGGCACACGAGGATTGGTACCTTAATGCTACTGGTTGCTGCCCCAGTTGTGGGGGTATCCTGAAACAAGTAGTCCTAAAAGTAGAGACAAGGTACTGAGGGCACAGCCTTTTAAGGCAAGCTGTAGTTGTTCCTAAAGTATAAATGCCTGGAAATGAAGATGTGAGTATTTTATATCCATGTAAGAATCACTGTAATTATACTTTCATTATCTGTTTATAGCTGTGTTCATTTGAAATTAATAGGGTCAGTGAAACTCTTTTACAACTATTGTGCTGCAGTATTTATGTGCCTTCCTATCTGAACTGTCCATTGAAGTTAGAAGTGAGGATTCAATAACTGCTGTGAATATAGGAACAGCCACTCACACTGTATGCTGAGAAATCTGTGGGTTTTCCCTCACAGTTTTTTGATTCTATAAACTCCCAGGAAATAGTAGCCTGCTTACAGCCGGGACCTCTTATGACTTGTAAACATGATATGAGGGTGTATAACAAGAGTGAGTTTAAACTCAGCTGATGGTTCATCCGGTAAGGATTTACATTTTTGACTTACCTCCAACACTTCCGTTGCTTCATGGGGGCAAGGGTGTGCATCTGAGGCAATGCAGGCTGTAGTGAAAGGTGGTAACCGTAGTGCAAAACTT
>NW_009623592.1:37146-37471 GCF_000690535.1 Cariama cristata
TTTCCAGGTGTTACATTTTTAGTACATACCAATGGTTGTTGAATATCTAAATAGTGCTAGGTGAATTGTAGTAGTTTGGGGGAATTATGTGAGTTATGTACTTGCACATCTTTGTTTAGAATTGCTGTATATTCATGAGTTCTCATAATTTTTTCATAACCATTATTTTAAAACCACACCCGTTAGAACTTTTCTTAAATGAGTAGTTAACTAAGGCCCAAGTGACTTTTAATTTTAAACGGAATTTAAAGACAAGAATCCATTTTAGTTGACTATGACAACTTTGCTTTGATTTTTGCTAGAAAATGTATGTATCTCCCTGCTG
>NW_009623592.1:37495-48461 GCF_000690535.1 Cariama cristata
TTTTAAGTAATTCAAATAATTAGAGCAAGCACATTTATTCAGTAGCATGATCCATTGCCAGGATAAGCATTAGCACTTACGGCTATCTCAGCAAAATCTTCTGTGGCAGCACAAAATGGCAGTGCTGGCAGCCTATTTTGCGATGAATTATGTTGTGAAAAATGATAAGGTCTGCATACTTATGGAGAAGCAAGAAAGGTTACATTCTGTTTCAGTTGAAATTTAGGAACCAAACCCCAGGTGTATAAAAACACTTCTAACTGCAAAATGTCTTAGCTGGACTATAGTAATCCTTTTATGCAAGTGTGCTACGTTTTGAGTTGTATACTTACGTAGAGCTACAGTGCTAGCTACATTCAGGCAAGACATGGCCGGAGGGGCTTGGCGTTGATCTCAGCCCCCAGCAGGGTGTTTCTAATGTGCAAGTGTTCTTATCTGCTGTAACAGCCAGGAAGTCTGGTGATGGTTCCTGGGGTTTGATTCCCTCCTCTGGCACCAAGAAGGTGATCCTTTCTATGCTCTGTAGCACAGGATTGTTGAACAGCTACTACTGTATATCCATCCTCACATTTGCTAGCTTTAGTACAACCAAAGAACTAGAAATCAAAATTAGAGCTTTTTTTTTTTTTTTTGGAGGAATTCAAAGTGTATTAGGGGAAAGTACAGATAGAAACCTGGTCACTTTGACATGGTGCTATCAGCAAAATAACCTGCGTGAACTGCCAGAAAGATGCAAGCTGGAGGGTGTGATTGAAGCCTGACCTTCCAGAATGAGCTTAGCAGGTATCACACTTATCTGCTCAACTTGGTCTATAATGAAATCTTACCATAAATCTTGAAAAGAAGAAGAAGAAAAAACCAGCCCAAACAGAACCATATTCACTTGTGTATTCATTGTAATTTCTCTGTTTATTTTGGCTACTGGCTGTTGATTATTTATGTACATTTCAAGTACAAGAACTTTAGGGAAATAGTGTTTCAGTATAATAGCTAAATATAGACAAGTGTTTTTGCTAGGATTAATATATACCAAAATAAATTATCTCATTACACACAGATACAGAAATATCTATGATCTGTGATGGAATGCAAGATGTACATTGTTCAGAGTAGCTATTTTATTTAGGATAACTCTGTAGCAAGGCCTTAATGTGTGAAGAAACCAGGTTACACAACTCTTTTTCTCTCCCTCTCCTTTACTCTGTATAAAAAAAGACATCTCCTTTAGGCTTTGATTATTATTTTTCTGCTGTCAGAAGATCTTCACCCAATTGCAAAATTATGTGTTACAGAAATGGAGGAAAATATTTTCAAATATCAGTGCTATACCTAACAGATAGAGACACTTTGGCTATTCTGGTTACTATGGTGAGATCTGTGGAGGATGCCTGTAGCATATCAGTCTCTCTGTTCTTCAGGCAGACTGTTTTTAATTTCCTAGAATCGTTTACAAGCTGTAATGATATTAATCTATTTGTATCCTCTTTCAGCACTTCCTTTGCTCTGCAGTGTAAGCCCCTTAATATAGATCGACTGGAGAAGAACAGATTTGTCCTTCTTGCTGTCTGTCTGAAGTGCCCTGTGTGACTAGAGCGCAGGGCAATCGGGGGAAGGATGACCTAATATACCGCAGGCAGGAAGCGGAGCCGATTAGGCTGCCTCAGAGATGCCATTACAGGGTGTGACTCGGGTAATATAAATCTGCTAATGAAGGGGGTTTTTTCTTGTAGAAATGACCATAGAAGCATGTGTAGAAGGAAAAAAAATAAAATCTGAGTACGTATTCATCAATGTTTGGTTACTTATTGATATGAGCACGTGATAATTCCCTCCACATAACATGATATGGATATTCCTTTCTATTCTGGCTTCCCTAAGTCAAATGACTTTTTTTTTTTTTATGTAGAAATTTATTTTTTTTTTTTACAAAGCAGAATAATCTTCGCAGCAGATGTAACAAGGACCCACCTCAGGATAGTGTGGAAGTTCCATGCACGATCTGCTGGTTCAGGACAGCGATTCGAACTCAGAGAAGCTTTTGCCTGGTGATTGGGAGACATCTGGGATCAAATCCCTTCACAGAAAGAAAACAGAGTACTTGTCTTTCTCAAATCCTTATGAGTAGGACATGAAGCTATAAGGCCGAAAGAAGACAAGGCAAGAGCATGTCAGTATAGCATTATGACAATTTTTCCAGCTGAATTACTTGATAAATTTGTAATCAGGCTGAAACAGTCTTTTCTAGTAAAGTTTCTGAATATAGGATAAATAGTTGTGCAAATTACTTCTGATGGCATGATATATATGGCATTATTGCCTTTGGACATAAGCATTTTTAATATTACTGAGTTAATATTACCAAAGTCTGATCTTCTCTGAGTGCTTCCTTGCCATTACTTCCTTCATTCCATAGAAAATTTGCAAAAAAACTCAGCATTTTGTCTTGGTTGCCAAATGGAGTAATGATAGCGAAGTCAACTAAAACCAAAGTGAAAATGAAGGATGAATTGTTTATTTGTGGAACACGAGACTAATCTTCACAACAATTAGCTGAGATTAAATGTCACAGTTCTGAACTAGTTAGCTTGCTGTCTTTAGTCTGCCAGCACTAACCTGTGTTTGAAAGATTGGACTTTCAAATAGAGGTGAAGAGGGCACAGAGAAATGGAAATATGGCAAATCTTCTTCTAGGAGAATAAAGGAAGGAGAAATGGCAGCAGAAGATAGAAAGCCTAAAGTAACAGGGAATAGGCGTTAGACATTAAGGGTCTGAGAATGACAGGAAATATAGGAGCAACAAGAGGACTCTGATCAGCAAGAGGAAGCTTAGAGCTGGTGTGGTAGCAATAAAAACAATCCAGTTTGCAATCAAAATGGAGAGACAAAGTAGTGGGCAACACCAGGAAAGGTTAAAATTATGAACATATTTGCATCTTATCTATGTTAATGTAAAATGTAGGATAATACTTGCTAACTTACAACTGAGTACTACATGTGATGCATAGGATTTAGTAATTTTCAACCCCAGCGTTGTAAAGTTGCCATTGATAAATGTCTCTGTACTGCTGTAATAAGATGCACATTTCAATGTGAATAACTTCAACTTGCACAGCCAGACTGAGGCTTACATGGTAACCAATAGCCAGGATACCTAAATTCTGGGTTTGCTGCAATTCTCAGTGCCCCACAATTTTGGGTATATTGCTCGGCCTCTGTACTGTAGGTCTTGGGTAGCGTAGTTTAGAGTTGATGTAGTACTACTTGTTCCACTGCAAATCACAAATAAAGCTGCGAATGAACCCAAGAAGGGTCAATTCATAGTCTCATGCTGTAACTTCTGAACCACTCTCACTTGTATATGATATAACCAACCAGCAGAGATGCTCCATGATTCACAGCTTCGAAAGTAGTGCAGAATATTGTAGGTGATGTATTTCAGAGCTTGTAGTGAAATTGTTCCTGTAGTAGTAGTTTCCTGATGTAGTGAAGTTGTTTCTTGTATCTGAAATCTGCATCACGTGCCATTATATGCAGTTTAACGGCCTCAAAGTAAACTGATAACAATATAAAACACACTTATCTTTCTGAAGAATTTAGTCTTTACTAGGGTTGTAAGAGTATAGTCTGAAAGCAGCTGATTGAGTATTTTTGTAGTCTAGCAAGAATACAATTTTAACAGTAGCGAGCCCTTTATAATTTAAATGTCACCATGTAGACAGGTACATTTGATCCTGTGAAGTCTGTGTTAAATAGGCTGAGTTGGGTAAGTGAAAGAGTAACAGAAAGAAAACTGGTAAGGGGGATTTCTGACTGTTGTCTCACCTAGCTGCAGAATGAGGCCAGCCACAAAGACCTTTTAAGCGCTGATGTGTTTGTAGCATGAGCTATCAAAAACTGACGTCATCTCAGGATCAGCACCCAAACAGCTGCTGCATGTGCTCAGGATGCATTTAGTTACCTTGCTGTATCCCTGTTGTGGCAGGTTAATACTTTAATTCATACTGCCTGGTTTTGCTCCTGCTGTCTTCTCTTGTAGGTTCCACCGCTTATAAGACAATGGCACTTGTGGGATGAAGTCTGGATGTTAGTTGTCTCCCCTCACTGACATCTCAGAAACCAATCTGGAAATACTAAAGGATGGTCTTTTCAGAGGAGAAGAAAATTTAAATGAAAAACATGGAACTCCTTGAATTGTTCAGTGTACCACTTCCCTTTGTATTTTCTTTTTCACTTTCAGTGGAATTTTCAAGGGAAAAGATAACATATTTAAACCGACTTAGGGATAATCTATGCCTACTTTTTAGAATGTATGAGTTAATGGGCACATCTTTCTCAGGACCACAGTGAGATAGGTGAGGGTAACAAGTCTATTTCGCTGCCGAAAAGTAGCAGCAGTGGGAAAAACTGATTGAGGGAGTTACTCTTAGAACTCCTCTATGCATAAGTTTGAAGTTATGCAAACGGGGACTTAGGACTGGAAGCTTCTGCATGGAATCATGGATGACAAGTCACTACTGTTTGTTCTGTCCTTTTTAAGACTCTTCATTGTGTATCTGTTATTGAGCTTTTTACTGGAAATATAGAAGCAGCATAGCTAATGCTAAATGCGTTTATCTGATGAGCTAAATCAGTAATATTCACATAAACTGGCACAGATATGCTAATAAACATGAGTTGCTACAGATTTTGCAGATTTTATGTGTAGCTTTAAAGCTTTTTATGTGACTAATACATATATATTTTCTTGTTTAAAAGAATCAGGTACATTAACTCTGGAAACATTTTGAAAATGACTGGCTTGCTTTGGGGATGTGTAAGTATGGAAATATGGGAAAGAATGGAAAGAGTAATTTTGTTCTCTGACTGGTACATTGTTAGGTGTAAATGCTTCAAACAGGACCATGCTCATTGGAAACAAAATCTGCTGCTTTCTATTCACAATGAAGAGCACATAGTATGAAAGTTTTCACACTGTGTTGTACTGTATGCCATGAACTTGATATAGGGAGAAACACACTTGATTAACACTTTGCAGTGTTTATGTATTCAGTAACAATTTGCCCATCTTCTCACTTCTCTGCCTTGCTTGTTCCGTTTGCCGTTCTTCAGCGTTGCACACAGTTTCAATGCACTTTAATGTCGTGTAACACCTTTCTTTCTTCAATGTAAAGGTAATGTTTTTCAATGCAGTTCACTGCACTGAAGAGATTTGAAAGCTTAAATAGTAACTTGGCCTCTTTCTTCATTTTCACATCTTAAAGCTTACCATTTATCTGAATGGCAGGCATTTTAGGTGCAGGAAGCTAATCTTAGCCTTCCTGTTTAGGGAAAGTGGCTCCTCTCTAGAGCCACGTGTGGCTTGTGAACAGTCCCCGAGTGGCTGACGTGCCAGAACTTATAAGCACGTGATGCCTTAGGCGTGACGGCTGCTGAGAAACAGGAATTACCAACTTTGGATTGCAGACCTCGCCAAGTCTCTCTGAGACACTACTTCCTAACAGGGGAATGGAAATCTTGGGAAGTGTAATCTTTGCCTACCTAAAAACCTCTTCTAAAATTTCTGTTCCTCTTATTTCTCTTAGATGCACCGACTGATTTCTCAGGGCTTTGGTATGAGGCAGAGAGGGCTGGCATGGCAGCTACTGCTGCTGGGCTGTCAGCGCAAAGGAGTGACTGCTTGTTCTGGCTCTGTGGACAAAGGTGGCTCCTGCTTTTTACGTGCCTTAGCTTTGGAGAGGCCCAACTGGTTTGCAACCACTTACTCCATGAATTTGAGCTGGACGGTGCAGAATTTCAGGAATATTCTGTGTTAAGGTTATGTTTTCCCTCCTACTCAATCCCACTGTGCCCCTGTGCAGTCTCACTGGGTGGGTTTGGGGCTTCAGAAGGAGAAGCAGATCGGAGGACCCATAGAATTTAGCCAGTTATGGTTCTCTGCTGGTATTTCTGACATGGCTTTGAAAGATACCAACTCAGTTTTGCAGAACTGTCTGTGGTTATTGTGCCCATGACAGAATAAACCATAGGAATCACAATGATACACAAGCAGGGGGCTGCTGCCCAGATCCTCTCCTTCTGTCACTTCTACAAGCCAGCAGGATTTGGGAGTGAGTTTCTAGATCTTTGCTATGCAATAGAGTGAGGGGAGATGAGGGATTGATGCCATCTCATAGGAGAAGGGCTATGCTCCTGCCTGAGATGGAAACAGAAAGCGTTTCTGTCCCCACTTTCAGTACATGGGGATAACGGGCAGTGAGGGAATGCAGATTTCAGCTAACACAGGCAAACGCTCCTAGTAAAGCAGAGGAACATTTCCATTTTGTGTTCCAGTTAATTTTCAATCATGTCCAGGCAAAATGAAGAAAGCCCACAAAGGACTCAACAGTGAAAAAGCAACTGATGACAATCTAAGAAATTGAAAAATCCAATTTAGTTTTTGTCACCAGTTAAAGCTGAAACTGTTTTATTTGAAAAAGAAATAAAACATAGCTCTGGCTTATCACTCAAATTACTTTTGCATTATTTCAGCTGTTTTTAAAGCCATGTAAAAGGGGAGGGGGGGGTGTGGGGGACACTGTCTGTTTACTGTACAGAAATTCTTAGTTCCCTTAATGTGTTTAAATAACCAATTACACTGCAGAGAAGGAATACAATGGTTTAATGCAAGATGTCTTAGAGCTCCTTCAGTCTTTTCCTTTGTCTCTTGTAAGGAGACAAATTGCTGTTTTCTTCACAGGTGGCATTCAGCCAGCCAAAACCTGCTAATTATTTGTTGTCATGGTTATCTTGTGCATACATGCCATTCACTGGACAACCATCATAAAATATTAAATGTCAATGCAGGATAGTTCAAGGATGTTTTTGGGAGGAAAGGGTGGTGTATTTATAGTGAGAAAGCAGTCAAGAAAGGGCAGACAGTTTGAAAAATAAGAGCCTTCAGTTCAGGTTGCTGTTTTGAGACGTGGAAGAGTCTAAGATGAGAAATTCCTGTTTAAAGTATAATCATGAATTGTTTCTTTAGAGTAGCACAGAAGCCACAATTATAATCAGAGCCCTTTTATGCTGCAGTCTGCGTGAGGTAAGGACCTGGTCCTTGTCTTCAATCTTTTCGCTATCTAAATAGGAAGAAATTGTGGAGCAAAATACGCGATCAGGGAGAGCAGAACAACCGTGATGGTTCCATGTGTCTCTAAATTTTACCATTTAATTATTTATCTTTTGCGTCGAAGACACAAATTTGGAAGGCCTTTTAGGATGGAGGCAGTAATAATAGAAACAAAAAGGGAAAGCTGGAGTGCAAGTAGGGAGAAAATTTGTTTGTGGAATGACCAGGGGTCAGGAGGAGCAAATGGTCAACCAGCGGCTGGGAAGGGCTCAGAGCTCCGTGTAAAGTGACCACCGTGGCACCATCGCTATCCTGGTACTTTGACAGGCTGGGGGCAGCTCTGTTTCCTCCCAGAGGCTGAGGGCCTCTTTTTTTTTTTTTTTTTTTTTTTTTTGTTAAGGCCTTTGAAGGGAGTCTGTAGGATGGAGGGGCTCACTAGATTTTATTTTTTTTTTCTCCCCATCTTTTATGCAGCTTCTAGGCAAATGCCTGTTACTGCTTAGCCAGCAGACCTTGACTTGATCTCCAGAGCCCCTGGGGAAGCTCTAGCCTCTCTGTCACCAGTGATGGAAATGGGGGGCAGAAGCTTTCCCCATATGGCTATTGCTGTAGCTTTTCATATGAAATCTTACATTGCCCCTACTTTTGAATTACATTCTGGCTATAGACTGAAAACCAAGCTGTTTCACAAGCTGTGATCAGTGAACTGGTAGCTATTAGGAGAATGAAAGTAAGTTAGTTCTTAAAGCAATGACACTTTCTTCTTTACTATAGGTAAATTGGAATTGACTACTGTAATGGTATCCTTGTGTTTGTATTTCCATGCAAACCTTTTGCCAGGTCTCTCTAGAAGCAATACAGACTGGGTTTGGTGTATATAACCATAATTCTTGAGCATGCTGTGGAGCTTCCCAAATAGTCTTTTCAACTTTCAGAAGAATAGTGTGACACGGGGAACCGAATCTGCTGGCTTAATGGTTTTTCATAACCTTCACTATCTTCCCATTCTTCTACTCTCAATTAATTTTCCTGAGTTCCATATGTATGTCTGCACAGAGTGGGGCAGACGGCTGTATGTTCAGTCTGAGATGACTGATGAAAAACAACTGTAGTGTGGAAGTTCTGCAGCCATGTTAGTACAGTGCTGCATCTGGAAGTCTGGTGTAACTTTTAAGCTTGCTTTCTATTTCAGTGTAAGTTCAATTAATGGCTTCAAACTGTATTTTTGGCAAAATCTTTTGGTGAAGGTGCCTGCAGGCCAAGGAGGTGTGTTCTTTCTCCAGGTGGAGATCAAGTAATCTGTGCAGAGCTCTTAATTGACTTACTCAAAAAATATTTGCCAGTGACAATGCACAGTGAATAATGTGGTACCTTTTAATTACAGCGCCAATAGTTTGAATCTTGCTTGCGGAATGCTTGTATTGCTGAACTTGAGTTGCTTGCTGCTATTGTACAAAGTTAAGCATGAGTAACAGCCTAAATAACTTAGAGAAACAACCTAAATAGCAACCTAGCTGAGAATTGAAAGATGGGGATGTGTAACTACCTATTAGTCTACGCAGAATAAATAACATTAAACTGATATATGAAGTACAGGAAATAATGAAAATTCCACAGTGATTTTTCACGCATGTGGGAATGTACATCATGGTTGAAAATAGAAGACCTAGTTAAGCTGTTTTTCATAGTGGGTTGCAAGCATTGGCTTATTTTTAAACTACTTTTCCAGCAAAGTTATGGTAAAGGTACTCCAAGTGACAGAAATGAAAATCCTAGTAAATTGTACAGCTCTTCCAGAACAGCGTTTTTGGTTGCTGTGTGTGTTGCTTCCATTAATAGTAAAGGTCAGTTCTTTGAAAAACTTTTTGGCACATTTGTTTGCCTTTTTTTTGTTTGGTTTTTTTTTTTTTTTTTTGCACTAGGCTTCCCAAAGCAGCTTCTAGTGTTCTCATATAATACTCTTATTCAGTCTAGTTCACCAATATTGAATATTACCTTCCTAAAGTTTCCTACAGTGTCAAAATAAATACTTCCTTTCTTATAGTTTATGAATCCAAGTAACCATGGCAAAATACTGTCAATAATTTATTAGCCCCACTCTTAGTATGCTGCACAATAGCCTTTGTGTATTTCACGATGGCACAAAAACACGTGCTGTATACTTCATAATATCTCAGCAGGATTTTTGATGCAGGTAAATGTTCTGAGCTGAATTTACCTTTTGGGGAATGTTTAGCAGGATGATTGTTGTAAAGTCAGGTATACAGATGCCAAAATTCAATTTGCAGGATCCTTATACTGTTGCCTACCTGAAATTAGCCCACTCTTTCTGTCTGATGCCTTTGTGATTGCAGCTTCTGAGATAGGTACAGCACCTACCTGAGCTCCAGCTGGCTTCAGATGTTACGGCTAATTCCTGCAAGCATTTCAGTCTCTTCCAGGAGCTGCAAAGTGTGCTTAATTTGTCAGACATTCATAAATTCATAGCACATGCAGCTAGGAAGAATCATGGTGATTAAACTCTACCACAGCATGAGGCAGAGAATTTCACTCTGATTTCTTTAACCTGCTCCTTAATTTATAGTTCAATAGAAGTATGTTTTTTAAAAAGGTGTCTGATTTTGCTTTAAAAATTCTCAAAGTATGTATCGTACTTCTTAATCATTCTTTTGCACTAAATAATTCCCTTAAGTGTCAATTGGGTGTGTTTTTTTTGTATTCTGGCATCAGTGTAATTCATTACGATGTGCTTGTGCATGCTGTTTAATGAGGCTGACTTGGTATTTATTGAAATAATTGTGGGATATATAACACTTGTGAATGCCAGTTCCATGAGGTAAATTTTGGATACTTCTGGATAAAGTGCCAAGTGTTGTCTTGCTGCCAAATAAGGCATGGTACTTCATGGAAAACAATGCCTGTGTTGTGACTGAAAGGGTAAGTATTTCCATTCATTAAATAAGTAGTGGATCAAAAGCAAGCTCTTTGTTATTTTTTTTCAGCTGTGGCATTAGCTGGCATTGTACCAAAAGCAACAGAAATTAGTGAAGAAAGTATTAAAACTACTATAAAGGCACTGTTTTTCTGAAAAATTACTGAAAGGGCGAGTGTAGGAGGGAAAACATTGATGAATGTGCAAAATTCATTCTTTTTATCACATTTTGAACTGTGTTTTCTATCAGCCTTCTCAGGTGAGTGCTGGTGTCAGTATGAGCAATACATATCCATGAGTTTTGGCAAATCCTTTATGACCCCCGCTCTACATTGTCAGTCTTTACCTTTCCCAACTGTCCTTAAGAGAAGAAGCCTAGTGAAAAGGCATCAGGTTTGCTCAGGAAATTTTTGGGATTTAGGCCATATATGGAGTGATCATGTGGAAAAATTGCCTCCATCTCATTTTTTGGTTTTTTTTGGAGTCCTGGCCTACAGTTTCCTAGCCCAGAGTGAAGAGAAGAGACAGACTGTGGATAGGGGATACCTATGACATGGTCAGATGATGAATTTCTGCTAAAATATAAACTAATGCTCAATGCTTCAGGGATTTCATTGTGAAATAAATTTTCTTCTGTCCCAATTTCTCATAGTTCCAGCTTGTTAAAACCCTGTGTAAACTAAACTTGGAGCCATATGCAATCACTAAAGAATTAAACTCCAGGAGGTAACCACTACATTCTGTTTTAGTTTGTACATCTGTTATTGCTATGTGCCTTCACAGGATTATTGGGCAGAAAAAGTATTTCACTTTAGCAAAACAGTAAGGACAGCCACTTTTCTATACTTGTTGCTCACTGTGAATTGGAATGAATGCATTTTCCTCTAGAAAAGCATTTGCTGACTTCTCCCCCCCCCCCCCCCCCCCAA
>NW_009623592.1:48492-54111 GCF_000690535.1 Cariama cristata
TAGCTATATATGGAGTGAGTTTCTGTTATCAGGAATTTTTCTGGGCTTTCTTTGATTGTATTGAATTTTTTGTTGTTTTTTGGGGGGAGGGTGCTTTTTGCCTTTAGAGTGACTACAGCACTCATGAGCTACCAGCCAGTCTTCTAGGAGGATAAAAATGTCCTATTAGGTTTTGTTAATGAAGCCTTTGCATTTTTCCTTGGCTCTGTGTGAACATGTTCATGTATGATTAAAAAGAATGTATAGGGTGGATATGTGTTTTAACTGCAGCCTATCTAAACTGTTCAATGGCATGAGACCAGTTAACTATGGATGGAAATTTTCTTTAAAACAACTGCCTCAGTCATTTTCACTTTTGTTGTTTTTATCCGATTGCAACACAGCTGTTTAGAGACTTTTTTTTTTGGCTTTTTTTGCTTCCAACAGCTGTGGTCAGGAGTGACTTATATGACCCCTGAGTTACTTTCATGCGGTGAATAGTATTCATATTCTATTGATAACCCTGCTCCTAAAAATAGAATAAATTTTTCTTTTCAAAATAATGCAAGTCTTCCTTTACTGTTGAAAATCATTGTTTCAAAAAATGTCATGTGTCATTTTAAATGTTAAAGGTTTTTCTTTTTGTGTCTTGCAGTCTTCCAGACATCCCTTATTACTCAACAGTCCTCATTTCTTAACAGTGAATTGCAAGGCATGGAAAATTATGCCCGAAAGACCGTAGTAGATCTTTTTTTAAATTTTGAAATGTAAGTGGAGCAAAGAGACATTTCACAACATTATTATTATTTAATTCTGTATATGAAAAAATTTTAGGTTTACATTCCTTCACTGACTGCAGATAGTAAAAACTGGAACCGTACTGTGTGTTGATGTCAAAACCCGAAAGAGTCAACAGAAGGAAATCTAACTTATTTGGTAGAAGTCAGATCCAAAATCCACTTAATGAACCAAGAGTTTTGTTCCGTTTCATTAAAGCGTGTGACAAATTTTATGCGAGAGTCAATGCTTCAAGGTCTAGTAGTCGGCTTCTTACAGTTTGCCCTCCCAGAGCAAACCCCAGGCCTCTGCTCAGCTTGTTAACGATAGGACAACAGGAGTTGATGCACAGGGATGAGAATTCACTGATTATTGGTATTTGCAATGTTTTATGTTCTGGGACAGAGGTCAATCTCAGAGGTCAACCTTGTTCAGATGAAGGATCTATACTGCCTTTAGGGACTTCAAGTAGGTCTCTATTCATCTGTCTCCTTTCCCAGCCTTCTGGTGGAATGAGAGAAAAGTTCTTGGGAAATTGTGATCAGCTCCTGTAGGCGAAGGTGACTATCAGCACTGTCGGCAGTTGTGAAATGAGAACGATTGCTCCTTAAAGAGAAGCTTGAATAGTAAATAGATCATGAGTCTTCTGAGGTGTCTGGAGTCTCAGCTGAAGTGCTGATGCAAGCCTCCATTGACCCCTGCAGACCAGAGAACCTCATCTTCTTTTTCAGACTGTTCAGTTTAGACAAAGTGTGGAATTATTGGTTTGCTGATGAGAGTATCTTACTATGTTTAGTGTAAAGATTTTTTTCAGCTTGCCATTTATTGTATGCAAAAGAAAAATCAATCTTTTAGCCTTAGTTAACCTTTTAGCAGCAGAAGGCAACAGTATCATCTGGAGAACAGCGCTTAAGATAAGAGTTATAACTTAAGAGCTGAGTAGAGCTGATGCAAAGTTTGACTGGACATGTATGGATTGGGGACTGATAATGTGATAACTACAACTGGTTTTAATTTGTTGATTTGGTTATTTTTTTTTGCTTGCTCCAGGGATTATCACCTCTGTCTATGTCAGCATCTGTTTATCTTACCAAAGGTCCTAATTTTCAGAATCCTACACATTTTCAGAATGTGTTCCTTTTTCATACTGATCCTCTGCTAACCTAGACAGTGCTCCGAGAAGTCTTCCTTCTCCTTTCCTTCTTCTATCATCTCTTGGCTTCGCTTTTCATACTGCAGAGTTCTAAAATCTGTCATTTTCTGTTCACTTCTCATGTAAAGTTGGCTTATGCCATGGTTTTCTCTTGGCTAGGTTTGTTGTAAGCTCATCCTTCTTCTGTCAGCTCTGACTACCTTTTTTTCCCCCCAGACTTGCTGGGTGTTTGGCATGTGCTTTTGCCATGCTGCTCTTTTCATTTCTGTCTTTCTGCATGAAGTTAATATTCTGTATCCTGATTTCTAAGACTTTTGCCCAGCTTAGTCACTGCCTCCATCCCATTCTCTGTCTTTTCAGCCAATGCAGTATCTTTTATTCTGCTTTTCACGCTTTGAGAGATCTTAGCAGAGGTCTCCTGCATAATTTTTAGCTGATTAGGTTTTGCTTTTTTCCCCCCTCTTAATCTTGCCTGGTTGTGGTTCAGAACAGGGACCATCTCTTCTGGTTCTCCCCTCATCTCCTTTAGAGAACATATTCAGGCAGGTGGAAGCGTATGACAAACTTGGTGTAACTTTTCACTGGCGTCTTTCTGTGGAAAATCAGGCATTGGAAAGCAAATGAAAATTCTTTGTTTGTCTCATGTGGGAAGTGTGCTCATTTATCCTGTGGTAACTTGTTTGCAGCTGAATAAACAAACCTGAACCCCTTGGTTCTTACAACTCCCTACCAGACTTGCAATGAAGTTCGTTGCCTGGAAATGCAGCAGTTGCAAATAACTTCATTACTAGTACCTTTAATGTAAAATGTAAGGTCTCTTCATAAATTTTTCCTCAAATTAATTAGTGCATTTTCTTCTGTCCTTCAGAACGTCTTTTGACAACGGTCCATTTGTCTGTGTGTTTGTTTTTTCTAAGTAATGCTTCTGGTTTCCTCAGATAGCAGAACTTTGATAGCAAAGAACAACTTCCCATTCATAACTCTTTGTAGGAGTGGCAAAGGCACTTGGTCTTAAACCCTGAAGAAATGTGCTGTAATTTGTCCAGGTAGCTGTTCTTCTCTCTAGTCTAATGACATATCGCAAGAATTGCCCATGCAAGGAAGAATACTAGTGTTGGAGGTCTTGCTTCACATTTATTCTTTATGTTACTCTCTGGATAAAATCAATACTGAAGAAGGACATTTGCCCTCATCTTATGTCCTTCAGCACAGTTGCTGCTGCTGTGTTTTTCTTTTTTGTGCTTCAGCCTTTCTTGCTGTTATTGCCTCTCCAAAAGGGTGTAGAAGTGTATATCTGCACCTTGTCCTTTTCTTAGCTATTGTTGTTGATTGTAAGGTCTTGGATCAGGTCTGTTACTGTTTTGCAGAAATGCCTGCAAAATTGCTACTGGCCACCTTATGCACCTGAGGCCAAGCCTGTAAAACCCTTAGCCATTGTTTTTGTCCAGCTGAGACCTTTTGTGAGATCTCTTCAAATGCTTGGTGGGCCATGGCTGCCCCATTCCTCTCAGCCTATCCTGATCCTTCACATGATCAGCAGCTGTGGAAACTTTCAGATGAGCTGTTAAATAGATACTAACTCTGTCTGTTGCTACTGGGAGGCCAAACAGAAAGTAGTTTTCAAGGAGGAGGAAGTGACCTCAATGAGATGCTGGTTGTCCCATCAGCTGAAGAGAGATGCTTTGTTCACTAACAGACTGTTAACTGATTTGCTCACATATAAGGATGGGCCTCCAAATGCTCAACACTTCCAACTGAAGAACGGTTAAAGACAGAGTATATCGACTCAGAATTGGACTTCTGGCTCGGCAGCTGAGCATTACAAAGCAGTTTAATTCCAGGTATGCTGTGTATCTGGAGGCTACATATCCTGTGTTGGTAAAGCTTGAATGAGATAATCTGATAGGTCACTTTGGCTGTGTCTGCATGACGCACTACAACATTATGCCAACATATCAGAAATCTCTGTGCAAGTTATCTCAGAAGCAACACGGCTGCAAAGTACATTGTACTAAACTCGGGGTTGTGATGTACCTAGGCTGTTTCTGATACTTGGGTTAGCTCATGTACATCTTCCTTTCTTATTTTCATCACACAATAAGAACTGCATATAATGAGACCCGTTTCAGACATCTTTGTACCTCTAATTAAAAACCTGTAAATCATATGTTTCAAGTTACAGTAAAACTCTGTACTTAGCCTAAACAAGACCTTGTAATACTACATAGCGAAACCTTTACACACCTGCAAAGCTGCTTCAAGTTTTAAAATTGAACGATGCATTTATTCAAATAAAGACAATAGAATTGTGTACACTTGTGACATGTATTTGTCTGTTTATAAAGGTGTCTATATGACTAATGTGTTTACTTATGTAGTTCCCTGATATTTTCTCTGTTAAGAGATTGTAGGAGGCTTTAAAATTAATTTTGACATTATTAGTATGAGACTGACATATTAGGTAGCAACATGAGATTTTCTTATGTTTTGGTTGTGTTTACTCTGTTGGTGAATCTATGCCTGCTGTTATCTAACATCTCTGCTCTGTGTTTCAATAACTCGGGGAATATCTTTTTCTGAAAGCATCCACATTTTATATTGAAACATATTTTAAACAAGAATTCATTTGATTTGTTGAGAGAACTCCAAATTCTTTCCACAGTCGCTCTTTGAGAATGACTAATTTTCTCTGTATAATATTATGTTATATAAATACAGAAGAAACTAAAATATAAATAAGCTTGCTATGTAGATACTCTTTAATAATTTTTAAAAATTTTAAGACTTCTTTATAAAAGAGAATACCAGTTGTTCTTACAAATGAGTTAAAGTTCTTGAAGAAATTAAAAATTATATTTAATGAGCAAGCATGAATGATGAATTGTTATTCTTGGAGAGATGTAATTAAATAATATATGAACTGGTTATTCAGAACAGCTGACAGCAGATTACTCTTTCTAGATTTTCACTTGCTATTTATTGTCTTACCAAATAAAATGCATGAGTGACCTAAATTTAATAAATTTATGCCTGTATTGTGGACTAAACAGAAATAAGTAACCATATAAAGTCATTATAATAAATCTTTAAAATATATGAGAATAAATTCTCATTTTCTCTGATGCCTGAGGAGCCCAAATGAGTACCAGGTATTACTGAGAAGTCTGTGTGAACAGTGCACTGTTGTTAATTGATATTTTCTTTGTAAAAATCTATCGAATTGGAAACATTTTTTAAATAAGCTATTCAGTTATTTTCTCCTAACTAATGCACAGATCTGATTCTTATTCCCAACGTCTTTGGCTGTAGTATGTTAAGAAAGAGAATGCATGCTTTTTTGATAACCCATACCTTCGTAGGATGTATATTTGCTTGCATTGGTGAATGTTACAAGTGCAAACCTCTTTGAGACTGAGATCGGGAGTGGGGTTTACTGCTGCTATTTGTGGCTCCTTTGAGCAGCCAGTTGCCTAGGAGATCACTGGCAAAACCCCAGCAACTACTTGCACCACGTTCGCCTATAAACTGAGCACGGCAACAGATCTAGTGACAATCATTAGACACTTCCTGAGAAAACACCCTGGAGGTTTTAGAAGGGTTTATATTTCCACCACCTGTTTCATTGTCACATCGTCTCTTCAGCAAACAGAAAGGGGAAATGTTTATCATCTCTGGAAAAATATAATATTTCTTTCTTTCCCCAGTATAAC
>NW_009623593.1:0-778 GCF_000690535.1 Cariama cristata
ACAGCAGGGAGTATGCAAACTGAGTAGTGATGGGCCATAAGAAAAGATGCGGGGGCGGGGGGGACGGGCACACCTCCCCAAATCATTATTAGCTCTCTAGCTATGCTTGCAAATGCAGCGGGGAGGAGAAAGCAGCCGATGCCAGGTAGGAAAGGACTTTTGGGGGTGCCCCCAGGCACCTCCTCCCTTGAGAATCACAGCCCGACTGCTGCAACAGAGGTCGGAGCCTGCAGCCACCCAGGGAACTTGGTTCCCTTGCACCCTGGACACCCGACACAGGCAAGTTTTGGGAGGAAACTACCATTCCTTTGAGATCTGGAGATGCTTTCCTGGCCAGCAACAATGACAAGCTGCTAAGCGGTGTCAGCGACTGTCAGTCTGAGTCCTGGTTAAAATAAACTATCATTTTAACATCATTTCACCCCATCGTCGGCACGAGGCTGGCTCAGCTCAGGGATAAAGGTCCCTTTAATTATATAAATCAAAATAAATAAAATATCATGCCCTTGGGGCCATTGCAGTGTCGGTCCTGATAGGAAAGCACTCGAAGGCGGAGTGGTTTTAGGAAAAGGCTGCTCGCTGTGCCGCGCAGCGGAGGGGAGGAAGGAAAAGCAACGCTGAAAGATCAAACCCATGCGTGGCAGTCTGAAGGCGATCAGGAGCTGTCACCAGTGCCCATAGCCAGGAAAGAAATTGCCCCAGCTCAAAAAAAAAAATAAAAAAAACACAAGAAAAGAGTTGGGAAATGAGGCTGGGTCAGAGCAGGAGCGGCTGGGGA
>NW_009623593.1:800-3609 GCF_000690535.1 Cariama cristata
GGAGGGAGCCAGCGAAGGGAACGTCCACGCACCCACACCACGAAAATTGTTTGCCTGGAAATTAAAACAAACGAACACATTATTTTTTTAAAATCTCTGGAACTGCTTGTTTCATTTCTGCAGCCTCATCCGCAGGGCTGGGTTTGTACCACCTTGTTATTTGATTGCTTTGGTAACGTAGGGTTGGCTCTCTCCATTCGGTCATTTTACATCTAATTCATCCAAACCACAGGGAAAATTGTTCTTGTGCTGGTCACCTCGGTGATCGGCTGAAAACAAGAGCTGCTGGGGGAACGTCTCACTGAAACGTTGCTGCTTTGGCTTCTTGCTATCACTGGCAAAAGTTAATTTATTCAAACCAAAGTCTCCCACTCCAGAAGAGGCAGAGGAAGAAGTTGCAACTGTACTTGCTCTTTCTCTAGGCTATTTTTTTGACCCCACTGTCTCCTGGTGTGGCCCTGCGGAGCCTCATGAATCTTCTTTAATAGCCAATATGATCATGACTGACTGGAAAAAGAATTTTAAAACCTGGGATTTAATTTTTTTTTTTTTTCATTTTAGGAAAAACAAAAGAGTCACAACAGAAATGAACCCTTTCAGAATTACCTTGGTGAAATATTTTGCTTTTTTTGAAGGCAGTGAGCAGCTTACCAAAGCCACCCAGTTAATTCTTCATCCTCTCGAGACCTTGAGTGAAGGCTGAATGTATTTCCAGAAGATACGCGTTAGATCAGCTGCAAACTATTGGCCCAGAAGTGGGGGGTCACTGGGGCAGAAAGGTGGTGACAGAGACCACCCCATCAGTGCGTCACAGTGGTTTTGTCGGGCTGTGACACCTATGAGCCTACAAGCAGGTGAAACGTTCATCACCAGTGCATAATTACCTTATCTCTAATCTTAATTTCAAATATTTCTCCCTGAAATGGCTTCCATTTACATTTCCACTCCTAAAAATTTCATATCAGAAAATGGCATAATGTCATATTTATATTAATTGGATATTCTGGGTTTACTGCTTGCTCCATTGGGGGGGGGGGGGGGGTGGGAAACCACTGTCCATTGGGGGGGGGGGGGAGGTTGGAAACCACATAATATACAGTATAAAATATAAAATACATGTTTGTGCACAGTGTATAATTTGATGCATGAGATACACAAGATCTTCCCGCATAGAGTGTTTTAAACAACAGCATTTTAGCCTCTAAAGCACAGCAGCAAGGGAAACATTTTCCATGCTCAGTTTCTCTGCTATTGGAACATTTGTTTTTTATTCTGAATATTTCAGCACATCTATTTACCTGGCACTATATTTAGTACCACAGTACCAAGATGGCATATATAAAGATTCAATTGCAATTCCCATCTGATGTCCCTTCCCTCTCCTTTTTACCCCCTTTTTTATGTCCGCACTCTGAATTCAGCACAAAGTTGGTGTGTTTAATTTAAAAAGAAGTAAAACGCGCCAGGAGACGCCTCAGACCACTGCAAATCACCTACTTTATAGAGGCAGTAAAATTGTGTATCGGATTAAAAGTGATGCTGATCTGAAATTTATGATAACTTTTAATGGCATTATAATTTTTTTTCCCTGTGCGCTCCATCACTGAATCGTTTGGATGCACAGTGCAGCAAGATGAAATTTGTAAGGGAAGAACATTACATAGGCAAGCACCGAGGCGGGGGAAAAAGGCAGTGGAATAATGCAAGAGCCCCTTTTCGGCGTGCGAAGGATGCTGCCGCCTCATGCTCTGCATGACCTGTGGGGCTGGGGCTGGGCTGATCGGTCCCCACGGCACAAAGGCGTGGATGCGCTCGGTGCCGGGGAATGAAATATCATCCCCAACAAAAGGGAGTTATTTAGGAGAGCGCTGGGACTGAACCATGCTGGACATTGCTTGCAAAGGTCTGGTGGTGTTTCTGTCCCTGCCCGGCATGAATCAAGTCTTCTTTTCCCTCTGCTAGGTAAAGATGGGAGCAGAGACATCTGCCCTTTGGTCGTATATCTACCCCAGGACCACAGGGATCGCTTGTCACTGGCACAGCTCTGCAACTTCTTAGGGCAGGTCTATGAGAACAACTCCAGCCAGCACTCAGCACCAAGACGGCTTTGGTGGAGAGAGATGCCAGCTGGGTCCATGAAGAAAGACCCACCAAAAGTTCTCTGTATAAAGGTCTGGGTTTTTAAAGCATGGCTTTATCTTACGGTTGGTGATAACGTGGATCCGACCCCAGGGCATTGGGATCCAAGGGTATTTACAGGTGTGCAGACCCAGGAGGACGGCACTCCGCCTTGCATGTGAGGTATGCAAGTCAGAGAGACCGCGGTTACCCCTTTATAGACAGAAAAGGGACTCTCCAAACAAGCAAGAGGATGAGATACAAGCACCAAAGTCAACAGCTGCCAGCAATCCGGCTGGCATCCAGGTGGAAATCTCCTGGAGCTACACACTGAAGGATGAGGGAAATGTTGAACCATCATGTTGTCACCCTGGTACCACCTACTTTCTGCCCAGTCAAGGAGAAAAAACACTACAGTCATGTAATTAAACACTCTGTTGTGATCATACACGCAAGAAGCTACAAGCAGTCCTGAAATCCGCCTTTCCCTGACTTCGACTTCGCAAAGCAGCGAACGTTCTCCAACAGAAACATAGACGGTAATACGCTCGTCACTCTGAAATTAGTATACACTGCTGAAGTGTAAGCACACAGGTAAACAGTGAGATTCTTTATTAACAGCCACAGAAAACTGAACCCCACTGTTTCAATTTATGAATCTATTTGTGTAAGAGCAAAGCTACCAGTCAAC
>NW_009623593.1:3624-21124 GCF_000690535.1 Cariama cristata
AGGAGCAGCTCTGCATTCAAGGAACCAAAATGCTGGCACTGCAGTCGCTTAAGGGAGGTGCTGGGGAAATCAGCAGATGCTGGAAGACAGGTTGTTCCAAGCCGACGTCTGGCAAGAAGGAGAGTGGCTCGGCAGGGTGAACGTGTGTCATACAGGAGGTGAAAGAACAGAAACTACAATTCCCACAAAGAAGGGAAAATTGCACCGATGCTAGGTGTACGCAACCAGATGCCAGCTAAAAATCTCTTCAGGAACAGCATGGAAAGAAACCTGAATTATTTATCCACTGGCCATTTGCTTTGTAGAACGTAAAGGAGAAAAAAAAACAGTGGCTTTTCCATGCCACGTCCCCCAGGACACAGTATAGCTTGACAAAAATGCAGGAGTACTGCCTCAGTTTCTGCTGTGTTCAAAGAGATGGGGAACCGGGTGCAAACACAAGGACAGGTGGGACACCAGTTCTTCTGGAGAGGATTTAACAGCCCAGGAGCTGATGAGCCTACTCTGCCCTGCTGCTGCAATTGATTTGCAGCGGGCTCTTTTGCAAAATGAATTTGCAAAGAAGTAGGAAATTGCATTGTCCGCTTGGGCTCCGAGCTGGTGGGCCCTCCTGGGACCTGGCACTGAAGGGATTTTGGGAACCACCCTGCCTCATCCTCACAGACACCTGCTTAAATTACCAGCGATGTAAAATTTTGTGATAGCATCCCAGTTTTGCCATTGCTGCTGTTGACGGTGGGCAGTGAAACTTCCATTCCCCCCCTCCTCCTTCTCTGCCTGATTTTTTTCCTCTCCTTCCCCCAACTTTGTGATACTACTCCACAGTAAAATATTAACTGCTGTAAGTGATTGTTTTGCTGTATTATGTGAAGTCAAAAACCTTTTGAATTGTATTCTGCAGTGAACCTGCCTTTGAATCCCTATGTTTTATCATTCCACAGCAACACATATAATTTCAAACAAACAAGTGAACAAACCCGACGATAATGGCCTGAATCTCTTATCAGTCAGTTTTACACTGGCGTAACTCCATAAACTTCAGTGGAATTAATCTTGATTTACACTGTCGGGAGAGCAGAAACAGGCACTGTAAATAGCTATATACCAATGCAAGACACTTAAAAGCAAAAGCAGTCACACCAGAATGCCTGGCAGCAGATGAGGATGAAGGCATCAAAAAAAGTTTTCCTGGTGGTGCTAATCCGTGGGCACATGGATAAACCCAAAGGACAGCGATGGAGAAGTTGTGCCATCCAGCCAACAGTGCAGAGACCACGACCCGTGATGTTGCAGGTGGAGAGACCATTCCATCGCACATGGTTCTCCTGGTGGCCTGCTGGGTGACACCGAGACATGCCAAGTGGGGACACAGCCTCCTGAGGACATTGCTGCTGAGGTAGGACAGGCCGTGAGCCAGCTGCTGTGGGTTTCACATAGAGGAGATGTTGGCTGGGGGGATTTAGGAAGAACCCCAGGTCCGTGTGTCTTCCGTGGTCGCAGCTGGAATTGATTTTGCCAGGGATGTTGTGATGCGCCATCAGCAGAGTCCTGTGCTTCAGGCTGCCTTCACAGCTAACCTTGTTACTGTCACTGAAGCCACTGGGAATGGGGCACCTAAAAAATGCTTTGGAGGTTCCAGCATCCCCCATCAGAGGTGTGGGCTTCCACAGTCCCCAGGAACGTTGAGGGGATGTGACCACCCGCAGCTTCACTGCAAGTCATACCATGGGACAGGCAACGCTGTTCCCTCAAGCACCTTGCGGGAAACAGCACCAAGAAGCCTTTAAGAAAAATGCCCCTCAAGTGGACAAGGAATCAGGTCAGATTTTTTAGAACCTGTCGCTTATAAAGCAAGGCCATGACTGACCTCAAATAAGGATCAATCACTCGGGCAGCAGCGTCATCTTCTGTAAAATCTCATGACCACCTCACAGCAGACGGCAGCTATTGTGTTCCTCTGGATAAACTCTCTTTAACAGGGTCATTTAAAATTTGAAAACCAAACTCGCCAATACAGTTTTACGGTAGCAAGCATAGGCATGTGTTCATTGTACACAAATGTGAGGAGAGCAAATGGATTACGGTTCATGCCCGCTAATCGTCAGGGCAGGAGCTGGGGTGGAAGGCATCACTTGAGCCATGTCTCTCACCTGCGGTGAATGCAACCAATTGGCTTTGCTACTCCAGCTATTTTTGAACTCATTTAGTCAAAACCATGGCAGAATACTGATAACAAGATACTGTTTAATTTTTCTCGGGGATAACATTATTAATTTTTACTGAGATTGTACTAGTTAGTTAGGACTTAAGGAAAGTATAGAGGCTAGAGAAGAGTACGCCACAAGGAAGAGATGGGATCTGCCACAAAAGAGATAAAATCCACGTATAGCCTACATGTCCTCCCGAGCATTGCGATGGCTGTGCTCAAGACCCCTGCCTTGGGAAAAAAAAAAAAAAAAAAAATCCAGCAAAGAGGTCAACGCGGTCGTGGGGCAGCACCTGGGCTGGGCTGGATCCTCAGCCCCATGATGGACCCTTGAGTGAGGGACCTGCAGGGAAGCTGACGCCAGTGTCATGCCTAAGGGGTCGTCTGGGCATGGAGGCACCCACCCGGGTTTGCCAGGTGCAAGCTGAGCCTGGACCTGGTTGAGGAGCACTGCAGTGCTTGCAGGGGAGTCCGCACGGGGCTGTGCCAGGCAGGCAGACGTCTGAAGGTGCCCAAAGAGGCATCTCCGGTTGTCTTACTGACCCAAGAGTTTCTGTCTCTTGGGTCAGTGGTAAATGATGTGGTAAATGAGAAGGAGGATGACCCTGCAGCACAGGGGAGACCTGCACCTGCTTCTCGATAATGCAGATCTCTGCATGCTTCAGCATCCTCCCATCCCCATCCCTAAAACATTTCCTTTGTCCCTCTTTTTCATTGCAAGTTTTCCATGGCAAAAAAGTATCTTGGATTAATCAGCACAAACTGCACCTATTGGTTAAAGCTTCAAGCGCTGCCATAACGTATGAAGAAAAAAAACCCAGGTCCCCATTTCCCTCCTGGGTGTTGCCACCGTGCACTGCAGCATCTCAGCTTGGCAGCTAGCCTCCACCCAGCTGCAGGAAGATCAACGGGTGGTTAAGTAGCAGCCCAGGCTTCATCCAGTTACTCTTATCAATCTCCATAACAAAACAACTCGACCGTCTCTTGTGGGAAATAAATTGAGTACACTTCTGTACTCGCCTATGTTCTCATTTTTTCAAGACTTCGCCCTAGTGATGAGGCCCAGGTGAAGAGCTCCAGAAGCAATTAAAGCGAGTGCTGTACCTCGAGGTGTACCTCGGGAATATTTCTGTTCTCCTCTTTTCACTATGTCCCTATCTCACGCTAGCATCAACACGAGGTGCATTAGAGATGATGCTTCATAAAGGAAAGCTGCACTTCACACTGAGAAAGCCTTGATCCAAATGCACTTCAATTAGCAGAGAGCAGGTCCCAGGGACTCCTGGACAAGCTGTAGCTGCAGAGATTAAGACAGAGGGATGCCTCGGAGTCAGAGAAGAGGATCCAGGGTGGACTTTGCTCTGTTTTTACATCCTCCACTCCCCATTTTGGCCACTTCTCTGTTGCCCTGCCAAGACCACTGAGTCGAGGCACTGCCTAGAGATCCACTGGAAGCCCCCGATAATGTATTCCCAGGCCCATCAGATCTGTCAGAGCAGACACCAGATCTTCGATCAAGGAGATGTGAGGCTTAACCTCATTTAAACATTTTTCTCAACAAAGGTCAAAACTTATCTGGCTGCTGAGACCCCTCACTCTTACACCTGGAAAGGAAATATTTTGCTGTTAATTAATTCATTCGGATGAAACCAGCAAAAATGTCAATGTAACAAATTAGACACTCATTGATTATTGGCTTAAAAAAAAGAGTTAATGGTTCTGTTCTGGAGAAGGGGGTTAGGCAGGTCTTTAAAGTGATACACACATGCAATACTTTATTGATCATGTGGGCTCTGAATTTGGCACTTTAATTGTAAAAATATGTTTAGAAATTCTTTGTGTCTCTTACTGCTTTTTTCTTGGCTTGCAAACTACCGGTGCAGCTTTCCACCGCGTAACACGTTGTGTGGACCCAACCCTGCTCCTCCTTGTCCGTACCGCTGCTGCCTGGACAACTCGAAGGTAACACTGATGCTTTGTAAGTGAAGCCATGTAGAAGCAGCCTGCTCCCTGCCATCTCCGTGGGAAAAGGGTCACCAACAAGCCTCATGCTTAGGAAGCATCCAAAGACCGAGGAGCTGCATTTCATGGAGCAGCAAATGCTGCCCATGGGCCAGCCGGCAGCTGAAGTTTGAAGGAAAATAGGCTTAACTCACTGCCTCAGCTACGACCTGGCCCAGGAGCAGCTGAAGGTTAACAAAGATTAACAGAAGATGCCATCTGCCAGCAACACAGAAGTGTTTAAATTAATATAATGCCATCCAGGGCTGAAACTTATATGCCACCCCCAAACTGGATGAACAGCATCCCCTTCTCCCTCCTCTTCCCAGGCTCAAGTTGTGACTTTGCTCACGTACAAAACTATAACAGACAGGAGGGTGTAGCAGCAGAATGAAACAGAAAAAAAACAACGGATGCTTTAAATTTGGTGCAGGGTGCTGGGGTGACGATTGAGGCAGGATTCAAAGGGCAATTTTAGCAACATACAATGAAGAACAATTGAAGGCAACAGCAGCGACATCTGAGGATTGTGTTTTTAAAATCGCAGTGTGGTCACTGCGAGGAGCTGATTGAAATTGTGTATATTTTAATCAAAAATCTGGATTGTGGATTAAACTTTAGAAAGAAATCACATAGCAGTATTTAATTAATCAAGGCTTTAAGTGACCTAAGTGAAAATACTCTATAACAATAACTCCTTGGCTGGCTTAAGTCAGTTTGCACCGATGATACGTATTGTATTTCCCATACACTGCAATAATCACAATTAGTTCCCTATCTAGAAAAGTCACTTTGCCCCAGTAAAGCACGTTTAGAGTAAGACTGAAAATAAAGACTGTGTTTAACAGCGTAAGGCACAGCAGGCAGTCGGTGGACAGTCTTGTAGCCTGGAGGTGACTAAGGCCATACAAAAGGGTTATAATCCCAAAACAGTTGGGTCCTGAGCCCAGCACACGATATGGCAAGCCACACTATATCTTCAGAAAATATATTCACATCCAAAAGCCACACCTCATGTTGTCAAGAGACCCCTTTCAATAACCGTCTCACCGTTTTGGATATAACCAAGCATCTGCGGGAACAGGAAATTTTGCCTTTACCTAGGGAGCAAGGGTTGAGCCGTCACAAGAAGAAAGTTAGCACATACCTGTGCATGAGGGCATCTCCATCACCTTTCTCTGAGAGAGGTCCCGTGCTAGCTGCTGCTGACCATCACGGACAGGTCAGGCAGCCCCAGGGTCTCCTCTTGCCCACCCAATTTTTTGTGCAGTCCCACATAAAACGTCTCCCTCCTGTCTCAGTGCGTGCAGCTCGTACACTGTAACACACAAAATGCATCTCCTTTTGCTGTCGCCAATGGTTATCTTTTGACATCTCTTATTTTTACCTGGCTTTTAATAAACTGATAACACGCTTGCTTCCTTTGACAGCAGTAGGAGAAAACAACAAAAATTTCTCCTATGAATTCCAGATCCCTCTGAAAAAGAGCATGACTACAGTCTAGTTTAACTACAGCAGGCATGTCCTAGGGTAACAAGGATATGATGAAACACATGCTTTACAAGTGAGTTTGAAAAAAAAAAAAGAAAAAGAAAGGCTATGTTCAATGGCAGAAAAAATTGATTTAACCACATAAAATATTACAAGCAAAAATCAGAGGTTAGAAGTAGAGTTGAAATGCAAACCATTACCTCCATTATCCAAAACAGGCTGTTTATTTACAGCTAGAAACTGTAGAAATGACTTGGCTTAATCGTAATTAAAACCTTTTGGTATCTTTAGAGCACCAGAAGTGTTCCACGCAAAGGTAGCAGGGCCGTGAGGCGGAGGAGATGCTACGACTTAGAACAAGGACATCTTGGGCTGCAAGGAGAACAAAACAAAACCCTGACAAACACGATATTAGGCTAAGAACAATTCCAACTGTGGCAAGAAAAGAGGGTTTGTAATTGAATTTGTAAAAGGCCATACAGCAAAACTAGAGCTAAACTATTTGCAACATATATTAGCTGAAAGAGGCGTTTCAAGTGAGAAAGGATCATCTGCTGGGGAAGGCACAAAAGCCGTCTGAGCTTAGTGCCTGCTCTTGCCTCTGAGTTGGCATCCAACAGCTCCCTTCATCTCCTTGGGTCTGCACTGCCCACCTGTGAACAAGGGCGAAGCTGGTCCCTCTCCCAGCCTTTTGCTGGGCTGTATTGACACTCACACAGATGGTGATTTCCTCCCTGAAGAGCCTGTGTCTCCTGCGACGGACCTGTTTGAATCAATAAAGGTGCGAGATAAGAACATAGGAGATCTTGTTGAGTTACAGGTAGCTCTGCAACCCCCAGCCCCTCCACCAAGGTAGCAATGGGAGCAATTCTTGCAAATGCTTGTGAACACCTTCCCAGTTCTGAAATAAACCCTTCAAGTAACTGCGTCGTTGAGAGAATTGCTGAAGGCAGTCTCTGTGAGAGCACAAAAACTTCACGAAAGGGTCAGGAGCTTTATTTTGCACTTAGACAATCTAAAAAGCAGGCACACATCTCCAAACAAGATGTACTGAGCTCTACCATGTTACAGAAACCTGACCTTTAACACCAGAGACTCAGGAGCCACAACCCAGCCGATCTCCCTGTGGCATCAGTTAAGCTCAGAAGCAGAGAATACTCCATCCATCTCCAGGCCACCAAACCACCTGGTGATGCACTTCTGCAGTGCTCCTGAGGGACTGGGGACCATGCAGAGCTTTCTGCCACCGTACCCAGTGCCCCCTCCCTGGTAGCTCCCATGGTGACGTACTGCCACCTGCAACCTCGCTGCCAGGGTTTCCCTGTGCAACAAAATAGTGTCAGAAAAAGGTGAAAAATAGCAAGAAATGGGTGTGCTGAAGACAGATTCCAGAGCTGGGTGTTCCCCTTGTGTACCATGGTCGAGCCCCAGATCCATGCCTATATTTAAGCTGGGCCACAGTATTTCCTCACCTGCACCAGGGTAAATCAGTCAGAATCCCTCAGGAACCTAGAAATTGTGGGAAGGAAACACAGATGTCCCTCAACAAACTTCTTGTTGAAAAAGGCAAATGAAAATGAATGATTACAAGAATTTAGCAATAGTCAGAGCAGGTCAGCATGCACTTAGGCTGAGATGCATCCCTCTCCAAGTTTGAAAAGTGTGTGTCTTACCTTTCCAGGCATCATTTTCTTCCAGTGTCAAAGGTGAGAGACAAGCCCCTCTAGTCAGCAACTCCACCCAACAAGGCACATGCAAGGGAGATAGGAGATGCACAACATGGCTCACGCTACCATAACGTACTCCGAAGAAGTCCTCTTCACCTTGTCCTTCAGTGTCTGGTCCCTCTAACTTGGTCTGGATGATACAAGGTATTCAGAGAAAACATAAGTATGCCAGTTGCATCTGCACATTAAACCAAGAATAAAGCTTCAGCTGGGGCTGTATCCAATTCTTTGGCACATCAAGGCTGGGAAAGGACGCATGGATGGCTTGTTCGCTAACCCACGCTCTCCCTGCCAGAGAGCTGTGCCAGAAGTTATCAAGAAAGCTGCAAAATGAAAGCATGATATGCTGTGGTAATTATGTGTGCTTGGATATTTATTTTTTTTTCCACAAGTGTTCTGCCTTTTAGTAAATATTCTTTAGCATCTCTGTTGTCCCATTGCAGCACAGTTAGCTGTAAAAATGATCGCCTCATCCTCATTAACTCTATCGGTGCCACAGATGGCCACCCCCTGGCCAGCTGCAAGAGGGCTGAAAACAGCTATGAGGTTTGGAGGGACCAACGAGGCCATCTGGCAGTGATGTGAGAGAAACTTCAGTGGCATCAGTGAGTAATCTGTGTCTTTTCAAGGGTGGCAATTCTAATACCACTCAGCGGTTGTTCAGAGTAGATTTTCCCCACCTAAAGCAAAGAAAAAAATTTTTCTTCGGATGCCTCCGAAAGAGAAACATCTTTTGGATGTGCCACCCACTCCTGACCAGCATCTGTTGTTGTCCCCTGTACTGATTACATAGGTAACACTACATTTGTAAGGAGCTTTGAAAACTCCTTCCTCTGCATATTGTCATCTCTTTGAATAAACACCCGAACCCGTTGACTGGAGGTGCGTAAATATTTACAGGGCGTGCCCAAGGAGGGTCAGAAACCAATATATCACCTGAAAGAAGAATACATGCTCAGTGACCGTAAAGACCTGATCTCGCATTTGCCCTGGGCAATTACAGTTAAGTAACTGCAATACGAGCGCGTATTTAAGTACTTATGCAAGGAAAAGGGGGTGATGACCTTGATTATATTTGCATTGTGTTTCCTGTTGTTAGCACTTCCTTGGCAGAATTACTGCAATACATCTTGGACTCCAATTTCATCTGCCAACTCCACAAGACCGCAGCCAGCCTTTGGAGAGGTCCAAAAATGCTTAGAAGTTGAGCTGTATTTCTTCTTGTACAGCCCTCCTGTCCTGTCTCAGCAGCTGCTCATGTTTCCATACTGCCTTGTCGAGGAGATCAACAGAAGCAAATTCGCCTCAAAGCTCCTCTGAAACTCAAGCATCAGCCTCAGCAGATGGACAACCACAGCTCCAACTGGCTGGCTCATGACCTGCTCTGTTCAATGGCTACACTGAAACAACGCATTTCAGAATAGCTTGATAGCTGTTATTTAACAAAAAAAAGGGGCTTATAACCTTCGGTTGCAAGCAAAGTTGCAAAAATTTCATAGCTGTAGCTTGGGGGAGGCGACATTTGTATTTTGCAGACAATTATAAATCTAGCTATTTGCATATGATTTTTCACCTGAGGACTCCATGCAGGTACACACTGAAAAAAAGTTAAATGCCATAAAGTGAAAGACTAAGAAGTTGTTCAATGCCATAATTCGGGCATTTGTTTTCTCATGCCTAAGCCTGGAGAGAAGGACCCCAGCTATGTGCTATTTCCATTCTATTTTGCCTGCTTCATTCAGCACACAAGATGCCTAGGTTGGGAATGGCAAGGCAGTTTGAGGATGGTGTGCTCAGTCTCTTTGTAGTTCATTTCTAATGCAGAAGTTTCTCCACTTCTGCCTTGAGACTATTCTTCATGAGTTTGGGTTGTCTTCACAGAGCTATGCCCCAGGGAATAACGGATAAAGTCAGGGATTCCATGGGCCCCTCCAAAAGCTTTTTCTGCAATTCTCCGTTCCTTGCCACCGAGGTAAGGTTTGACTTGCTTTAATCTGAATGAAAAGCTAAAAAAATTGAGGTGTCAGTATGGTTGGTTGGGGCATCCATTTGGACATTGCTGCACCCTGCATCCAAAGATCAGGGTGACTCAAGCTAGGAGGGAAGAAGCGTCCATCTTCCCAGCTCTGAGTCTGCTTCGCAGGCAGACCACATCCCTTGTCACTCCACAATGCACCCCCTTTCCCCAGCATGGGAACAACCGCTTAGAGCACTCTGTCCCGAAACGTGCGTCCAGCCTCAGGGGAAATCAACATTCCCAATTTTCTCATTAACACAAAACGTTCTTCCTCTGCCAGCTCCACCAGAGCAGCACATGGTGCCATCTCTCAGAGGGCCAGCTGCAATATGGAAATCTCTAGATGCTGGGAGATAAGAACAGTCGGACCTGCTCAGAACACCACCAGTGTCTGGTACCAGTGTCACCGTACCCCCACAGATGCCAGAAGCAGATGCAGAAAAACCTGGGACAGGTTGCTGTGGAGAAATCTTCCTTAAGTCCTGGGAACATGGAGGTTTACATCTTTTGTAACAGTTTTTTTCCTGTGTAACGTAACTGGAGAACTTGGTTGCAGCAATATCTTGGGGCAATGAATTCCCTAAGCTATGTATGAATTGCTCACAAAAGTGTCTTTTTATCAGTTTCAGTTCTGTCGCCTTTCAAGTTTATTCAGTGTCCCTTTGAATGAGACACTGGTGTAATTGTCTAAAAAATAAATTTGATTGCCTGCTTGACCTTCTTTATGCCGTTTATTACAGTCATTTCATTTTCTATTCGTTCTCTTCTGGGAAAAAACAGAGACAGTATCGTCCCTCTATGCACACTTGGAAGTATTTGTATTGCCTGTCTCTAAGCCTTTGTTGTTTCCTTGTTTCGTTTTGGATGTGACACAACCAGAACTTCACACTGGCTTCAAGGTGGGAGCCTCCACTCAGCAATGACAATGTCAACTTCATTACCATTTCGGGCTTTTGGGTTTTTTTTAAAAACGAGTCATAGTTTCTTGCTCCTTTTTGTCATCAGAATAGGAATAGAGAATAAAGCAGCGAGTATTGCAGTGATCTTAGAGCAATCCTGCATGGTGGGTGATGGTGCAGTTCTGCTCTCATTTCACAAGGTCCCACAGAAAATCTGGAAAAGATACAGAGAAGGGTGACGCTCTCATGGAAATGTTCTGGGAAGGCTTCTGTGCAGAAAATGATTACACAGATGATCTGCAAAACTGGTTAGTGGTCTGCTGAGTCAGGAAGACTTGGTCAGAAGAGAAGGAACAGATCGGTGAGCCTTCTCCAGTGCCAGAGCTTGGGTGTAGGCACTGAAGTTGGGGATCAGCAGGGTCAGCACAGCTACAAGACACCAGCTTTCCCTCCCTCCACGACCATTACCTTGCACTTGCTGGTCCCAGTGTCATTCGCCAGGGTGGTGTCCAGTTCCCTGGTTCCGTTGGGTCTTCTGGAGGTCAGCGATGTCCAGAGCTGATTGTCCTCCTTAACTACGGGACACCTGCAAAGTCAAATACTGACAAAGAACAGCCCTGCTCCAGCATCTGACTCTCTACTAACACTGAGTGTCAATCACTTCTTCCAATATGGAAGTCCACTTCTAAACAACAGTGGATCTTCAGCCATCCATCCATCACCACAGGATATCTTAGCCACTCATTTGACTCCTCGTTCGAAATACTTCAATACTTCTGCTTGGAGCTGCCTCATTTTCCTTCATGCTAACTGGTTTCCCTTCTGTTTTTCAAAGGGTGTTACTTGGTCCTGCTTTTGGACACTGTTTTGACCTATCTGTTGGCACCAAGTTCAGCCTTGCTGGGTAGCCATCCTCAGCAGCACCCTTTGAGTGGTTTAAAGCTCAGTATGGCTCTGCCGTTCCCACCACGCAGACAACCAGGCATCCCGGCAGCCCTGCTGCTGAGCTCTGCTGCGTTCATCCCAGCTGCACCCACAAGGACTTAACCACCGTTCATGTTAGAAACGTTGTGCTGAGCACAACGGTGTTATCATCGCTGTGGTTTACTGAGTCACTCACAAGCTATTTCCAAAGCTGGCCTCGATCTGTTGTTTTGCTGTTTTCTACCCAGACGCAATATTTCTTCCTGGTCTTGGACGGGTTGGTAATGAGCGGTATGAAATAGCAATGAATAACCAGGCTTCTGCAGGGGGGATACGGGATGGGACGCAGTCCAGGACCTGCCGAAGTGCTTCCCCGATTATTCGAAGAGGTCGCTGTTCAATGACAGGCACAAAGCTCTTCCTCTGTGCTGGATGCATTCTCCCTGCAGCACTCGGAGCTTTTGCCAGCCTGAGAAATGAGAGACTGGGACTCAAAAGAAGTAATCTTTTAAAACATAAATGGCCAAGCTGATTTCCTTCCAAATATGCAACAACAAAAAAATTGCTGTTGGGCAGGGACCTCATTTGCCAAGTTTCAACAGAACAAAATTTTACAGCAAAGTTATAACCACTTTAAATACCATTGTTGTTTTATAATGAAAAAGCTGGCAGACTGTCAGCCAAGACTGCTCTTCCAAGTGATGCTTTACCATGATGCATGCTCCATGCATGTCGTGAGTTGAAGACCCACGTGATAAATTTTGGATTCATGTGACAAACCACACAAAGCAATCCTTAGCCACTTCCCTCATGATTTTCCCAGCTCTAGGACATTTCCAGAATTTCCTCCAGTACTTTACTCCCCTCAACCAGTCACCTCATTTCAAAAGCAGTTTGCCAAAGCCACTTCTGTTGCCTCTCAAGGCTGTGAAATTCCCTTCCCAAATGAATTACAAGCAGAGAAGGAACAATAGTCCTGAACTGCCCAGAGTCTTAAGAAATAATCTCTGATAAATAACAAAAAAAGAATACTTAGGTTATGGACAAGAGACCATACCCCAGCGAAGCCAAACTTGAATGCAGTATTGATGAATGGGTGCACAAAGTCCTAATGTTAGCAATAACAGAGGGGCATTTCAACGTGTTACTACTGGCTCCTCCTTGGAGGTGCTGAAGATGTAGACTAACTGAACCAAGTTTACAGAAGAGAGTACAGATTTAGGTGTCTGTGTTAAACGACCCTTCGGAGGTGTCTGGAAAATGTTACATGCAGCCACTGTTTTCTGAAAAATCCCTTTGGGGGATTTCACTTGGGGATCGCAGACCAAAGACAACCCCAAACAGTCTGTTCAGCAGATCTTGGCCAGGACAACCAAATCTAATGGGGCATGGGATGCAGAAAAAAGAAATCTGATTATGTTTGCGTGGACTAGCTTCAGCCCTAGTGTGGGTGAGGCAGGGCCCAAAGTGTGGCCCCAAAGCATGACGAAGATGATGAAGAAGAGCCATCAGCCCATTTCTTCTCCCGAGGACCTGAACATGTGCAGGTTTCAAAGATGCTGCTGGGGTGCAGCCCCTGACGGCATCATTCTGGAAGTTCATAGGGAAGCTGAGAAAGCTGTTGCAAGCCTCGTGCTTAGTTTGCATTCATTTCCTTCCCAAACTCTCATTACCCGAAAGAGAAAGAGAGAGTGAGTGCATTCAAGTGGAAATGGTTGGAGTGCACTTAGAGGAATTTAGCCAAAAGGAAAAGGATAGATGATGGTGGCTTTTTTAATTTTTTTTATTCTCTCTCAAAAAAAAAAAATCCTCCAGAACTTAAAACTGTTTTAATCAGCTGAAAAACATACGTGGGCTTTACAGCTCTGAGACAGCTTGCACAGGCTCTGATAAATGCCTATCGCTTATTTGCATACGCTAACAGCTACACTTTAATCAGCCTCCTAATCCCTGATGATATTAATGAATTTTTTTTATGCACACTCTCTCTCTTCTCCCCCCCCCGTTTTGGTTTTTTTTTTTTTAGTATCATGTTTGCTAATTCAAAACCGATCAGCGGCTTCTGTGTGCCTTTTTTTATGCAGGAAATAATGGGTGAGCTTGGTACTCCTGTTATCCTGCTCTCACAAATAATTAAGACTACAAAGGGTACAAATCAGTCTGAATGCACGGCACAAAGGCTCAAGCTATGCAAAGGTCTTTTTCTCTCTCTCTCTCTCTTCTCTCTCTCTTTCTCCCTTTTCATTTATTCTCTTCTTCTGACAAGAGGTGGCTTAGAAAGATACTTAGCAAAGCAATGAACTGGTCACTCCCAAAAAGCAAGAATTTCCCAGCCTTTTTAAATGTTCGTGTGGCACACATAGACTTTTTTCTTTTTAACGTTTGCTGGCTCTGTTATTTAGTGCATCCTGCTTTTGAGGGAGGAGGCTATCTGCTGGGGAACTCTTCCACTGAAATGTTTTACACCTTTGTTTTGGTGGTTCTGGTTTTTTGAGGGAGGAGGTTATCTGCTGGGGAACTCTTCCATTGAAATGTTTTACACCTTTGTTTTGGTGGTTCTGGTTTTCTCCTCGGCAGGGCTTGGCATGGGAGGATGCCACACATTTTGAGGACGGGAGACCTGGAAAGGTCTTTCTTGCATATGTGGTCACAGGGAAAAGCAGCAGCAGAACAAATGAATCCATTTGGTGGGAAAAACTGGCTGTATGAGCCCAAATGCAGGAGAATTTATCCAGTTCCGGAGCAGATTAGAGGCTGTAGGTGCATTCTGGTGCTAAACCAGGCTCCAGAGACCTCATGTGAACTCCCAGCCCTTTAGGCAATTCCCCCCTGCTCTGGCCAAAGTCAACCAATAGATCCAGCTGCTTCAGTCCTGCAGATCCTTCCCTTCTCCTGTCCACCCTTGGGTGCAACCATGAAACTTCAAGGGGGAGTTTGTGTGAGACCCACTGCAAGTCACCTCTATAACTCCACCGGAGTGACTGATCCTCCATTTGGAACACCTTCTCACCTTGAAATTAAATCAGGTACTTCTGAATCCTTCTGGATTCTGCAGAAAGCATGAAACACATTGCTCCACAAACCAACAGGCAGTCAATAAAAGTGCTACAGACTGTGATTAATTTGCCTAGAAACAGATTGATGGACACATAGAGACCAACATAGCGGACCAACCAAGAAAGATTCTCAGAAATATGCTTCCGCAACGCATTTGGTGACAAAGAGAGGGACTCAAGTCATGCTACTGGCCATAACATTGACAATTACTGCTGTAGTTCCGTAAAAATTAGGCACCATCTGAAGTCACACTGATGCTGAGAGACAAAACAACAGCTGAACCTGAGTGGTTGACAAAAGGAGACACCGAGTGCATACAGAAACTAACCAACTTGGTCAACAGAAAATAGTCACTTTCATTAAAAGAAGCAAAATAAGGACTTGAATAAATCAAAAACCCCTCACTGCAACATCTAAAGGAAGCCTGCAGGCATGTCTGAAGTGTGCAAGTCCAGACTTCCAAATTCAAGAGGATTTTCGTATTAGGAAGCTGGGTACGGTTGATGGAAAAGATGCATACTTTTGCCCAATAATTCTTGTAGGAGATGCAAGCAAACATCTCTGTAGGGTAGTCTCAGCATAACATAGCATGCCCAGATCTCCGAGGATTAAGATGAGACCAAAACACCAGCAGATGATCTGATGTTTCAAACATCTTTGTAGGGTAGTCTCAGCGCTAACATAGCATGCCCAGATCTCCGAGGATTCAGATGAGACCAAAACACCAGCAGATGATCTGATGTTTAGGATGACCATGAGCGCTGAGAACACAAAAATGCTTATATTCTTTAGTAGTGCTTTTACTGTTAGCCAGATGAGGGCTGATTAATTCAGGCAGGTAAAAGAATGCAACAGCAAATGAGCTTGCCAGCTCCAGGAAAAGCTCAGACCATCTTTGAAAAGCTCTAACCAGGAGTTTTTTTGGGGGAATTCCTGAGAACATCAGTACTGGTTTTCTTGCTAATAATATCAGTATTGCAGCAATAACAGAAGGTTACTCGCTGACCAAGACCCCTTGCACAAGGCTTGGGTCAAATGCTGAACATAACGATCTCTCCCTGAAAAGAGGTCCAGGTAAACTAATACCTTTTTGTCTCACAGTGAAGGGGCACTGCTGAATGTTCCTCGCAGATTTTCCAGAACAAGTCCAAGATAACTGAAAATAGAAGAAGACTTGGTGTAAAGAGAAACTATCAGAGAAGCGTCAACACTGGAACACTCTGAGGGTAACACGCAGCTTAAGACTCAAGACAGGCAATTTTGGCCATGGCTGTCTTGCAAGATGATATCTGAACCACTGGCTAAAACATACCAAAAGATATGTTCACTCTCAAAACAGAACACTGGCAATTGTTTTAGATCGTGAGTATTTTCATGAATATGTTTATGGGAAGAATTCAATCAAGGTAGAAAGAGATCATAAAGCACTAGGAGCCATAGAGCAAAATCCATTGTACAATGAGCCACCTGGACTTCAGAAAAATGTAATGAAATTGCAAAAGTACTCATTAAATGTGAAATACAGGCCCAGTAAGGAGCTTAGCAGATATGCTTTCAAGAACACCTATAAATAATGAAAGCAATGAACTGCAGGAAGAGGAGTTTGAAGTAAATATGAGTCAAGTACTACCCATGTCTGAAATGAAATTTGACAAGTTCAAACAAGTAACACAAAATGACCCAAGTTGACAACAGTTTGGGGAAAGTAATTCCTACGTGGATGACCAAAGAAAATATCAAGCCAGTGCCGAGCATAAAAACTTATTGGGATTAGAGATATGAAATTGCTGCAGTTGATGGGATTGTGCACAAAGAACATCCTGACATAATACAATATCAGCACGAGGTCAGAAATGCAAAGTGTTTTTCAGAGACAGAAAACTATAGGGTACTATGGAAAGGAGAGAGCTGTGAGGGCCCCAGGTCTGAATGGCACTGTCAAAAGGAAATGTGATCTCTTAAATATAGACGGGAGCCAGGCTGATGCAAAAGACTCTCTGACATGACCTGAGGATGTGAGTAGAGTGGATCCATATTCGGTCTAGGTCTCCATGATGGTAAATCTGAAGTCTCAGCTAAGATCCTCAAGTCCATCTTCAGCAGCGTGTAACTGACCAAGAAACACATTGTAGAATCTCCATTTCCTCCTTTAGGGACTGCAGATGACTCAAACTGAAGCACATACTCATGTGCTAGTGACATGAGAGGCAAGGTGTTCATTGATATCGGTGGGAACAAGACAGTGCCCTCAAGTTCCCAAAATAAATGAAAGATCTCCTCATTGTGGGTAGATGTTTTCAGCACGAGTAAACTCAGTAGAGAAGAGGAACTGTGCCCAAATACAGGCAAAGAATTAAAAGGAAACCCCAAATTTCCATCACGAGGGATGGACACATAAAATGCACCATCTTCTTGTCTGTGTATTTCTGGATTTACTTCCATACGTTACTAAGGACATACAGTGTGTGCTTTCAGAGCTGCTCTGCACATGGAAAGGAATCCTGAAGGCAGTTAGGGACCTCTTGCAGTTGTCACCTTCGTTTGAAAATCTAGCCCTATCATGACTCCTGTAGATGTTTCCACTGTTGACAGATTTACTCTCATGTCAAAATTAATTGGAGCCGAGAAGTTATTCACTGAACAAACTGAATCTATGAAGAGGGTCAAGTGTCTTTCATGTTCCATCATCCAGTTAAAAAAAAAAATAAATCTTGATTCTATCACTACCCCCGGAAAATAGGAGATGATAATGGCATAGCACAAAGCAGCACGCTGCTCTTGTAAGCTGGCGTTATCTGCTTCTACAAGGACAGGGCACGAAGGGCAGCAACCTCCCCACATCCAAATCAGCCTTGTAAATCCTTTTTTTAGTTTCTTCAATTGTTGACACACTTTGTCATATCCATATGCTCACAAAAAGGTCAGTTTGTTCATTCACAGTACGTAGAGAATGGTGAACATGAGTTGACAATGCGTGTTCAGCTCTGGGCCCGCTGCTTTTAGAAAGATATTGACAAACTGGAGGGAGTTCAGAGAAGAGTGACAAAAATGATTTGTGCCTTGAGGACTGATCCATGAAGAGCAAAATATATACAATTTGGTTTAGTGATGACTGCAGGAGGCTGGAAACGTACGTTATAAGTACTTGAAAAACGCGTTTGCAAAGGAAGGGAGAAGA